>NC_057794.1:465705690-465714167 GCF_018294505.1 Triticum aestivum
CTCGCCTAAGTTATAAAAATCCTACCGAGTGAAGAGCAACCCTCTCACTCGGGGGCTTAGCTGCAGTCCAAGCACTCGCCTAAGTTATAAAAATCCTACCGAGTGAAGAGCAACCCTCTCACTCGGGGGCTTAGCTGCAGTCCAAGCACTCGCCTAAGTTATAAAAATCCTACCGAGTGAAGAGCAACCCTTCCACTCGGAGGCTTAGCTGCAGTCCAAGGACTCGCCTAAGTTATCAAAATCCTACCGAGTGGTAAGCCAGACTTCCACTCGGAGGCTTAGCTGCAGTCCAAGGACTCGCCTAAGTTTGTCAAAATCCTACCGAGTGAAGAGCAACCCTCTCACTCGGGGGCTTAGCTGCAGTCCAAGCACTCGCCTAAGTTATAAAAATCCTACCGAGTGAAGAGCAACCCTCTCACTCGGGGGCTTAGCTGCAGTCCAAGCACTCGCCTAAGTTATAAAAATCCTATCGAGTGAAGAGCAAATCTCTCACTCGGGGACTTAGCCGTAGCCCAGTGCTCGCCTAAGTTATAGAAATCCTACCGAGTGGTAAGCCGGGCTTCCACTCGGAGGCTTAGCCGCAGCCCAGTGCTCGCCTAAGTGGACTAAAGAATAAGTCGATTGCAGTAAAGGCGCCTTGCTTTGAACCTGCAAAAGACATTTCGAGCCAAAGGCAATATTATCCAAGCACCAAATTCAAGTTTGAATCGATATCTAAAGGAACCGAAAGTGCTCAGGCATTAAGCCTGTTAAGGTTTATCGGTTACAATTCCACTCGGCATACCGAGGCAAATTTAAAGCGTCGAGCCAGAAGAAGTTTTTTACCCCTCCTGTGGAGGGCTGGAAGGTGCAACGAATTCATCAAGGTCGATTCCGTCGGCGATCCGAGTGGCAGCTGCAAGGAAAGTTTCCATAAAGGACCTGAAGTCGTGTTTCTTGGTGTTGGCCACCCGAAGAGCCGCCAGCTTCTCTTCTCGCGCATCTTTACAGTGGACTCGGGACAGACACAGAGCAACATCTGCACCACACCGAGCCGAGGACTTCTTCCATTCCTGCACTCGACCAGGGATCGTGTTCAAGCGGGCCATCAGCGACTCAAGGTCATTCTGAAGTGTCTCGTCAGGCCAGAGCGTCGAGTCGATGCGAGATGTGGCGGCCTTCAGCCTTGCGAGATAGTCCACGACAGCTGCAACACGGGACTCCAGTCGGAAAACTTCCATGGCAACTTCGTCGTTCACCGGAGAATTGACGGGGTCGAGGTTTGGCTCCAGCCGGCTAGTTTCTTCTTCAAAGTTTTGACAAAATTCTGCAAGGGTGATCACTAAGTCAAAAGGATGGTCGAATGGAAAAACCACAATTGGAAATGTTTGCCAAGCATAAAGGTTTACCTTCAAGCATAGGAAACAGCCTCTTGGCAAGACCACTCAGGAAGGCCTCCAGATCGTTTTTCTTCCCAGTCAACTTATTGACTTGGTCGGTCAGGGCAGCTTTATCAGTTTTTAGTCGACTGAAGCTAACTTCTTGTCTTGTTCAAGCTTGGTGACTGAAGCTAACTTCTTGTCAGCAAGCTTGATCTTCTCAGCTAGTTCGAGGTCTTTCTTCTGCTGGGCCTCCCTTACCTTACCTGCAAGTTACAACAAGATCAGATTTTGAAACAAGCAAGGGGAAAAGCAGTCGTCAGGGTCTCACCAAACATACCTTCGGTATCCTCCTTTGCCTTCGTCAGTTTCTCCTGAACCAGCTTCAAGCTCAGCTCGAGTTGAGTGTGCTTGTGTTCCAGCTCAGAGTAGCGAGCCACAAGATCACAAGAGTTCTGCGAAGAACCAATCGACTAAATGTCAAATATAATTCACTTCCGAGTGAAAAAGGAAAAAAACACATGTTTCTAAGACTACAGCCGAATACAAGCATTCGACCGTAGTCTCGGGGACTACACCCAGTGGGTGCACTCAGCGTGCCCCCACTAATTCTGTTGAAGACAAAGTCGACCAGTCGACCTCAAAAAAAAACGAGATGTATTCTTTAAGACTGTGATCAACTGCAAGCAGTCGACCACAGTCTCGGGGACTACACCCAGTGGGTGCACTCAGCGTGCCCCCACCGGTTCGTGAAATCCAGTCGACATAGTCGACTGACAGAAAGGTTGACATCATAAAGCCTAAAGCCGACTGCCAGCAGTCGACCTTAGCCTTGGGGACTACACTCAGCGGGTGCACTCAGCGTGCCCCCGCTAATCCGGAGTTTAATCGACAACACCCAGTGGGTGACTACTATAAATTCCGGAAAGGAAAAGTTTTCGGCAGCATATCCAACAGAACAAACTGTGGTCGACTGACCTGAACATTGCTCTGGAGGGCAGAACTGGCGTCATAAGTTGCCTGGCTCGCGTCCCGGATGGTCTTCAACTGCTCCATCATGATTCCCGCCTGGCGTATGGCTTCCTTCGCCGCGCCAGCTTGGTCCTCTGGGACGTGGTGTGTCGTGAAGAGAGAGGGCTGCGGAGCACTCGTCAATGGATCTGCGAAGGACACTGTGTGTCGAGTGGTGTTCTCTTCCTCCGCAATCAGAATCTCAGGCGTCGTCACATCCTGGGGCACCTTACTGGCGGACGCTTTCCTACTCCTCCTACGCTTCAATGGTTCTTCATCCTCATCATCATCAGGGAGATTGATAACAGTATTGGGTGGAGCTACGGAGAAGAATCAGGATCAGAGATCGCGAGTCAGTCGACTAAGAACGGCGTTAAGAATACAGTACCTGGGTTCGAAGTTGCTGCGTCCTCCATCTCATGGTCATCAGCCCGGGCTGAGGTTTCAGAAGTAGCAGCACTGCAACTCCAAAGGATCAGTCGACTAACTTCAGCGTCGACCAGAGACAAAGTTCACACAAAATAAGAAGACTTAAGCAGCACGATTACCCTGATATGGTGGGGATGGACACCTTCATCTTCGGCAGGAGCTTGATCGGCTTCGACGAGGCCGCCCTGGGCTGCTTCGGCGCCTTTTCAGTCGGAACCGGAGAGGTGGTCCGAGGGCGCTTGGTCGACTGAACAACGGTCGCAACCCCCTTGCCACGTTCAGACGAAGGGTCATGGACAAGCTTCGACCGCCTTTCTGAGTGCGGTGGTACGACCTCCTCCTCCTCTTCTTCCTCGTCCTCAACGTCATCGTCATCGCCGTCGTCATCATCATCGTCGTCGTCATCCTCTGCAACGTCCGAGTCCCATCCCTCCTCTTCCTGGCTCTCGCCCCCGCTCGCCTCACCCTCCTCAGTCGGAGCTTGTGCCCCATTGGGCATCGAGTACAGCTCGGTGAGAGCCTAGCAGATATCAAGACAAGGATCAGTCGACCAGTCGGCAGGATAAACGGAAATGAATGCGACAAGAACACAGTGGAGAGCAGAGCAAGTGTACCTTGTTTGGATCGCTGTTGTGGTCGAGTGGAGGAATCCTTCTGGCTCCGCGTGGGTTATCCTTATTCCCGGTAACGGCTACCATCCATTCCAGAGTGACATCGTCGACTGCTTCTGGATGGACTCTAGTCTCGTCTTCAGTCCCACAGTACAACCACATGCAGTGGCTCCGGAACTGAAGGGGCTGGATGCGACGCCTAAGGAAGACCTCCAGGAGATCCATGCCCGTCACTCCCTCCCGAACCAACTGCACCACGCGCTCCATCAACATCTTCACGTCAGCTTTCTCCTCCGGAATCAACTTCAGAGGGGAGGGCTTGTTCACTCGGTCCATGGTAAACGGAGGGAGTCCACTCGACTGCCCTGGCGTCGACTGGACCTGGCAGTAGAACCAAGTCGACTGCCAGCCTCTGACGGACTCGGGAAAGGTCATGGGCGGGAAGGTGCTCTTATTCCTCACCTAGATCCCCAGACCCCCACACATTTGGACAACTCGGGTTTTCTCATCACCTGGGCTCGCCTTCTTCACGGTCTGAGAGCGACACGTGAATATATGCTTGAACAAACCCCAGTGCGGTCGACAGCCCAGGAAACCCTCACACATGGACACGAACACGGCAAGATAGGCAATAGAGTTTGGGGTAAAGTGGTGGAGCTGCGCTCCAAAGAAATTCAAGAAGCCACGGAAGAAAACACTCGGCGGCAAGGAAAATCCACGATCAACATGGGTGGCCAAGAGCACACACTCACCCTCTTCTGGTTGGGGCTGCCACTCCTTCCCCAGAATCCTCGCAGCTCCATGAGGGATCAAGCCCTCGTTGGCCATGTCGAGGAGGTCATTCTCTGTGATGGTCGACTGGATCCAATCTCCTTGGACCCAGCCCTTCGGCAGGCGGGATCTGGACGAGGACCCGCCGCGGCTGGTGGATCTCCCCTTTGCCTTCTCCGACGCCGACGCCTTCTTCGCACGTTCCAGCGCCGCCGTCTTCTCCTTGGCCATGGTTGCCGGCGAGATGCGCGAAGGGAAGTGGTGCGGGGGCGAGAGCGAGCACGCTGGGTGGGGAAGAAGGAAGCAGAGAGAGAGAGAGAGAATGCTGAGGCACAGTACAGAAACCCTCGCCGGGCGCATTTATAAGGTCCCTTCCGAGTGGATGACAGGTGGGCCCGGTCAATCTAATCATATCAGGAACAGTTATGCAGACGGGATACGTGGCGAAGAAAGCGGCGCGGAGATCGAGGCGTCTATGTCCCGTCCCATCCGAACACCGCGGTCCGCTCCGGTTCGCGCGCGTCCCCAAATTTCGCATCCTGCGGAATCCGCGAACAGCAGATCAGTCTGTCAGACACAGGGTTTCCCGCGATCCGTCGCTCGGAGATCGTCGAAGCCCGAAAGATCACTCGACGAAAGAAGAGAATGGATCGAGTCGACCGAAGACAAGTTGCTCACTATCGACGAAGAAATTCTTTGGCCCAGAACAACGCACGACCAGTGTGCAAAGGTTAATCGGAAACGACATCAACTCCTTCCTCACTCGAAGCCTCAATCCATTCGGGGGCTAATGATGGGGACATGTACCTAGGGTAGGATCATGGACCTGATCTAAGTACCTTACCCAAGGACACCCTTAGAAGAGGTCGCCTTCCAGTCGACCAACGAAGGACTCACTCGACTGACTGAAGGACTCGACCACGAAGATTCACTCGACCACCAGGAGGTCAAGAGGCACTCTGCACTGCAACGGCCTGTAATTAAGTAGGCTTTATGATAGTAAAGACACTTTATGTGGGGCGTTACCAGTAACGCCCCCGACTTAACTCACCTTAAACCCTCTCCTACGTGGGCTGGCTGGGGTCCTGGCGCACTCTATATAAGCCACCCCCCTCCACAGGCAGAAGGGTTCGGCATCTTGTAACTCATATACTCATAATCCACTCGACCGCCTCCGGGCTCCGAGACGTAGGGCTATTACTTCCTCCGAGAAGGGCCTGAACTCGTACATCCTTTGTGTTTACAACCTCTCCATAGCTAGGACCTTGCCTCTCCATACCTACCCCCCACTCTACTGTCAGGCTTAGAACCACGACACAAAGCACGTCGGTAGAACCAATCTCGCGTAAGCGTACGCGTAATGTCAGTCCGGGCCGCTTCATCCAACAATACTGCCGAACCAAAGTGTGACATGCTGGTAAGCAGTATGACTTATATTGCCCACAACTCACTTGTGTTCTACTCGTGCATATTACATCAAGGCATAAAACCTGGCTCGGATGCCACTGCTGGGGAACGTAGTAATTTCAAAAAAATTCCTACGCACATGCAAGATCATGGTGATACATATCAATGAGAGGGGAGAGTGTTGTCCACGTACCCTCGTAGACCGAAAGCGGAAGCGTTAGCACAACGCGGTTGATGTAGTCGTACGTCTTCACGATCCGACCAATCAAGTACCGAACGCACGACACCTCCGAGTTCTGCACATATTCAACTCGATGATGTCCCTCGAACTCCGATCCAGCCGAGTGTTGAGGGAGAGTTTTGTCAGCACGACAGCGTGGTGACGATGATGATGTTCTACCGACGCAGGGCTTCGCCTAAGCACCGCTATGATATGACCGAGGTGGATTATGGTGGAGGGGGGCACCGCACACGGCTAAGAGATCAAGAGATCAATTGTTGTCTCTTTGGGATGCCCCCTGCCCCCATATATAAAGGAGTGGAGGAGGGGGAGGGCCGGCCTTCTCTATGGCGCGCCCTAGGGAGTCCTACTCCCACCGGGAGTAGGATTCCCCCTTTCCTAGTAGAACCAGGAGCCCTTCCAAGTAGTAGGAGTAGGAGGGAAGGAAAGGGAAGGGAAAAGGAGAAGGAAGGAAGGGGGCGCCCCCCTCCCTAGTCCAATTCAGACCAGCCCATGGGGAGGGGTGCGTCCACCCTTTGAGGCCTTTCTCTCCTTTCCCGTATGGCCCATTAAGGCCCAATACGAATTCCCGTAACTCCCCGGTACTCCCGAAAATACCCGAATCACTCGGAACCTTTCCGATGTCCGAATATAGTCGTCCACTATATCAATCTTTATGTCTCGACCATTTTGAGACTCCTTGTCATGTCCCCGATCTCATTCGGGACTCCGAACTCCTTCGGTACATCAAAACACATAAACTCATAATATAACCGTCATCGAACTTTAAGCGTGCGGACCCTATGGGTTCGAGAACTATGTAGACATGACCGAGACACGTCTCCGGCCAATAACCAATAGCGGAACATGGATGCTCATATTGGCTCCTACATATTCTACGAAGATCTTTCTCGGTCAAACAACATAACAACATATGTTGTGCCCTTTGTCATCGGTATGTTACTTGCCCGAGATTTGATCGTCGGTATCTCAATACCTAGTTCAATCTCGTTACCGGCAAGTCTCTTTACTCGTTCCGTAACACATCATCCCGCAACTAACTCATTAGATGCAATTCTTGCAAGGCTTATAGTGATGTGCTTTACCGAGTGGGCCCAGAGATACCTCTCCGACAATCGGAGTGACAAATCCTAATCTCAAAATACGCCAACCCAACAAGTACCTTCGGAGACACCTGTAGAGCACCTTTATAATCACCCAGTTACGTTATGACATTTGGTAGCACAGTAAGTGTTCCTCCGGTAAACGGGAGTTGCATAATCTCATAGTCATAGGAACATGTATAAGTCATGAAGAAAGCAATAGCAACAAACTAAACGATCAAGTGCTATGCTAACGGAATGGGTCAAGTCAATCACATCATTCTCTAATGATGTGATCCTGTTAATCAAATGACAACTCATGTCTATGGCTAGGAAACTTAACCATCTTTGATTCAACGAGCTAGTCAAGTAGAGGCATACTAGTGACATGCTGTTTGTCTATGTATTCACACATGTATTATGTTTCCGGTTAATACAATTCTAGCATGAATAATAAACATTTATCATGATATAAGGAAATAAATAATAACTTTATTATTGCCTCTAGGGCATATTTCCTTCACATTTCCCTTGGTTTATGCGGGTAAAACGCGTAAAAACTTACCGAGCTTGCAGGGCGGGACAGTTGATACCCGCGGTCCTCGGCCGAGTCTGGCCATGATTTGCCAGACTTGAAAAGCACCTTCCAGATGTCTTCGTGTGAGGAGCCAAAGAGATTTCGTAGGGTCTGGTGTTTGGACGGATCGAATTCCCAGAGATTGCAAGTCTGGTGCTGACAAGGCAGGATCCGGCGAACTAACATCACCTGGACTACATTGACAAGTTCGATTTTCTTGTCTTCCATATCTATAACACGCGTCTGGAGCATAGACAGTGCGTCGGATGAAGACCAGTTCAGGCCCTTCTTGGGTGTAACACCCCGGATGTAACTTTTCAAATTTGTACTCCAACTCTTGCCGTTTCCGGCGTTAAGTTATTTTATTTTCTCGGGTTCGGGTTTTTGTCTCCGTGTGTTGTTGTCGTTGTAATGCATCTCATATCATGTCATCATGTGCATTGCATTTGCATACGTGTTCATCTCATGCATTCGAACATTTTCCCCGTTGTCCGTTTTGCATTCCGGCGCTTCATTCTCCTCCGGTGGTCATTTCTAGCTTTCTTTCGTGTGTGGGGTTTAAACATTTCCGGATTGGACCAAGACTTGCCAAGCGGTCTTGGTTTACTACCGGTAGACCGCCTGTCAAGTTTCATATCTTTTGGACTTCGTTTGATACTCCAACGGTTAACCGAGGGACCGAAAAGGCCTCGTGTGTGTTGCAGCCCAACACCCCTCCAATTTGGCCCAAAACCCACCTAACTCTTCTCCATCATCTAGAGCGTTCAATCACGATCACGTGGCCGGAAACCGCATCTCATTTGGACTCTCCTAGCTCCCTCTAGGCCTATAAATAGGTCCTCCTCGAAAATCTCGGATCCCCCTCCCCGAAACCCTAAAAAAATCCGTCTCCGCCGCCGCCGGACGTGTCCGGACGGAGCCGGACAACGTCCGGATCGCACCACCGCCAACCGCCGCGTGCCACGTGGCACCTCCACCGCCAGCCGCCGC
>NC_057794.1:465714622-465723850 GCF_018294505.1 Triticum aestivum
GCTCGCCCGCGCCGCCCAACGCCGCCACCGGCCGCGCCGCCCCGCCGCGCCCGGAACCCGTGCCGGTGACCACCCCGGCCGTCTCCTCCTCCACGCCAAGGCCTCGGCAGCCGCCGTCCTTGTCTTCCCCGGCGAGCAGCGCCGCCACCTCGGTTCGCGTGCCGTGAACAGTAAACCCTAGATCCGGAGGTTGTTTTTCTTCTAATTCCCGAAATTCCAGATCCAAGTGTTGTTGTTCATAGCCTCGTAACTTTGCATCCGTAGCTCCGATTCATGCATATAGCATATCAAAATGTTCATCTCAGAGAGTACATCATTTCATTCCATTGCATCATTTTCATTTGAGTTCATCTTGATGCCCGAAATGCTGTTAGAAGAGGGCTACTTGAGTTAAATGTCAGATCTGCTACTCCATTTAGAGTTTTGTCATTTTTGCCATGATTGTTGTGTGCATGATACGCCCTGATGCTCTACATATGTTTTGTTAAGGGTTTTGTCATCTTTCCAGAGGTACAACCCATGTATTTTTGTGATGTGTGTGGTGACTAGTGCAAGCTTGCAAAGTGAGGCACTTGGTAATTCTGTTTTCAGGGACTTAGCAATTCCACTAAGTCCTTGAGCTGTTTATCTCATGATGCCATATGTTCATGTTGTTTCCTAGTGATCCGTGCCTCTTTTGAGGATGATCAGTAAGGATGTTTTGTTAATATTGTAGTGCTCTATCCATACATGTTGTTGTTTGCAATTATGGAGCACCTTATCTTGAGTCACTCGAGCTCTACTTTTGCTACTTTGTGAATCTGGGCAGATTGTCAACTTGTTTGCAATTTTGCCGATGTTGTTGTAGTTGATCCGTGCATGCTATGTTATTGTTCTTGCCATGTCTAGCTTTTATTTTGTGTATTCTTGATGGGTGTATGTTTAGTTTGTCATGCCTTGCTCCGTAGTGAGTGCATCGAGCTCGTAAACATGCCTACTTGATATCTATTTCAGCATGTGCCAGTTTTCACCAAGTCTGAGAACTGATTATGTTTTTGCCATGTTCACATGCTTGCAATTGTATTTTCTGATCCCTTTTGGCTCAAGGTCACTAAGGGACTTTTGTTAAGCTCTTTGAGTAGCTCCATGCCATGCTTTACTTTGCCATGTTCAGGTCCTATAGCATGTAGTTTTGTTGCTCCGAAGAGGGATATCTAATCTGAAATTTCAGACAAGTGTTAATTTCACTAAGTCTGAGATCTGTTTACCATATGCAGTTTTGCCATGCTTGTTTGAACCTGTTAGTGGATGAATTGGCCGTAGCTCAGTGCTAGACTTTTGTTAAGCATCTTAAATGCATCCCTGCCATGTATTTTGTTGTCATGTTTGGGTGCTGTAGCATGTTCATCTCATTGCATTTAGATGGCTACTTGCTGTAAATCGCAGACCGGTGTCATATTTGAATCGCTTGCCATTTCCAAACCGTAACTCCGATTCCGGCGTTCTTTATATCGTTTTCAAGCGATTTCATCTCATATTTCCAGTGGCACACTTGGATTTCCAAGTTGAGGCCAGGTTCATGCATTCCCTGTCACATCTTGCATAAGCATCCCGCATAGAATACCATGTTTGCATCTTATTGTTTGAGCTTGCACGTGGTTGATTGTATCCTTGTTGCTTGTTTGTCTTGTTTGGGTAGAGCCGGGAGACGAGTTCTCTAATGAGGAGCCCATTGAGTTTGCTTTCGAGGATCCAGTCAACTCTGACAGCTTTGCAGGCAAGATGATCATACCCTCGAAATCACTACTATCTTTGCTATGCTAGTTTGCTCGCTCTTTTGCTATGCCAATGCTATGATGCCTACCACTTGCTTTCAAGCCTCCCAAATTGCCATGTCAAACCTCTAACCCACCATGTCCTAGCAAACCGTTGATTGGCTATGTTATCGCTTTGCTCAGCCCCTCTTATAGCGTTGCTAGTTGCAGGTGAAGATTGGAGGCCGTTCCTTGTTGGAACATTTATTTACTTGTTGGGTTATCATTATGTTGCCATGTTATTTTAATGCATCTATATACTTGGTGAAGGGTGGAAGGCTCGGCCTCTCTCCTAGTGTTTTGTTCCACTCTTGCCGCCCTAGTTTCCGTCATATCGGTGTTTTGTTCCTGGATTTTGTGTTCCTTACGCGGTTGGGTTATAATGGGAATCCCTTGATAGTTCGCCTTGATTAAAGCTTTTCCAGCAATGCCCAACCTTGGTTTTACCATTTTCCACCTAGCCTCTTTTTCCCTTGGGTTTCTGGAGCCCGAGGGTCATCTTATTTTAGCCCCCCCGGGCCAGTGCTCCTCTGAGTGTTGGTCCAACCGAGCGATGTCCGGGGCTACCAGGGGCAACTCTGGGCTGGCCTACCCGACGTCTTGCTCATCCGGTGTGCCCTGAGAACGAGATATGTGCAGCTCCTATCGGGATTTGTCGGCACATCTGGGTGGTGTTGCTGGTCTTGTTTTAACCTGTCGAAGTGTCTTGAAGAACTGAGATACCGAGTCTGATCGGAACGTCTTGGGAGGAGGTCTATTCCTTCGTTGACCGTGAGAGCTTGTCATGGGCTAAGTTGGGACTCCCCTGCAGGGATTTGAACTTTCGAAAGCCGTGCCCGCGGTTATGGGCAGATGGGAATTTGTTAATGTTCGGTTGTAGATAACTTGAACCTTAACTTAATTAAAAAGAATCAACTGAGTGTGTTACCGTGATGGCCTCTTCTCGGCGGAGTCCGGGAAGTGGACACGGTGTTGGAGTAATGTTTGCGCAGGTTGTCCTCTAGTTTCTCGCTCGCGCTTTGCCTCCTCTTCTCGCTCTCTTTTGCGAATAAGTTAGCCACCATATATGCTAGTCGCTTGCTGCAGCTCCACTTATATTTACCTTACCCTACCTATAAGCTTAAATAGTCTTGATCGCGAGGGTGCGAGATTGCTGAGTCCCTATGGCTCACAGATTACTATTACACCAGATGCAGGTCCATATGATTCCGCTCCAGGTGACGCGTTCGAGCTCAAGTGGGAGTTTGACGAGGACTCTCAATGTTACTATGTTTCCCTCCCTGATGATCAGTAGTGGTGACCAGTTGGGGGTGATCGGGACCGTGTCGCATGTTGGGTTATCTTCTATTTTGGCGCCGTAGTCGGGCCATGAGTGTTTGGATGATGTAATGTTATTTATGTACCTTGATTGACGTGGCGAGTGTAAGCCAACTATGTTATCCCTTTTATTATCTATATTACATGGGATGTTTGTGATGATTACCTGACTTGCGACATATGCCTTCCATGCGATTATGCCTCTAAGTCGTGCCTCGACACGTGGGAGATATAGTCGCATCGAGGGTGTTACAAGTTGGTATCAGAGCCTTCCCCGACCTTAGGAGCCCCCACTGATTGATCGTTTTTAGCAGCCGAGTTGTGTCTTGAAAAATGTTTCGAGTCATTTAGGAATTATATATCGGACAGTTTAGGAATTCTTTTTAGTTCCTAGTCTCCTCATCGCTCTGGTAAGGCATCCTGACGTAGAGTTTTGACTCTTCTCTTCTCAAAATTCACTAAAAAAAATTTAGGATCACGCGGGTATCTTGGAATCGTTCCGATGGTTTTATGATGAGAACATTGTCTTGGTGCCTCCTCTCAGGGGTTTTGTGGAAGTGTCCTGGGGAGTTGAGCTCTGAGGTGTTGTCGTCATAATTTTATCGTTGCAGTTCTGGAATACCTGAGTTTAGTACGCCGACATCGAAAATCTCTTTTATGCAGTTCGTTGGTGAGATAACCTCGACGCCACCCAGTACTGGGGCGGGAGTTCGGGAGTATAGCCATAACTTGTATAACGGATGCTTTTTCGAAGGTTGAGGTAGATGGTTTCCGAAGTTTTTCTTGGTTATGTGTTGAAGGATGTATACAGCTGGATGTAGGATTTGCTAGTTTGGGTGAGATATTATGCTTCCCCTGTATCCCCAACACCTGATTGCATAACCAGAAAGGTTCGGGAGTTTCATAGGTGGGAATTCTTGTAGCTCTAGTTCTTCTTCCACGGATATTGGTTTGAGATTGGGATTTCTTACCGATTATTCGTTCTTGATCCGTACCTTGTTGATTTATTTCTCTACCTTAATTCTAAGTGGCTTCTCAATTTATGGATATGTGACCATTTCAAGAGGAATGCATTCGTTCATTTTGTTCGGATGTGAAGACTATATGTTGCAATTTTCATTCCGTTGGATTCCGCTTCAATATTTGTCTATCGATGTGCTAATGGATGTCAACCTCTTCAGGATGGCTCCTCCAACGCGCACGACTCCGAATCCTGATCCGCCACCACCTCCACCTCCTCCGGAGGCATGGCAAGCTGTGATGGCCGCAACCAATGCAAACACACAGTTGATCATGCAAATTCTTCAAGAGCGCAACCAAGGGAACCAAAGCAACAATCAGAACCACTTTGCTACACTCAACCAGTTCCTTGCTAACGGGCCAAAGACTTTCAGCAATTGTGTTGAGGCAACCGATGCTGACGATTGGCTTGTGGATCTGTGCAAGCATTTCGAGTGCAGTAACGTTAGGCCTGAGGACTTTGTCAAGTTTGCTTCCTTCCAACTCAAAGATCAAGCTGCAGAATGGTTCCAGTAGTACAAGGACTCCAGAGGTGGACGTGTTATCACTTGGGATGAATTCCGTCAAGATTTCCGAGCTCACCATATCCCTCAGAGCGTGGTTGAAAGCAAGCATGAGGAATTCCGCAACCTGAAGCAAGGCTCTTTGTCTGTCTATGACTACAACAAGTTGTTCCAGAAGCTCGCCCGCTTTGCCAAGCAGGACGTACATGATGAGAAGAGCATGATATACCAGTTCAGGGGTGGTCTCAGAGAAGAAATCCAGCTCTCTCTTGTTCTCTTTGAGCCCTTGAGGTACGATGAGTTCTACAACACGGCATTGAAGCAAGAGGCCGCTCAATTGAGGTGTGATGCTTCCAAGAAGCGAGTCAGAGATGTTACTCCTTCTTCCTCTACTCAAGTGGCCAAGCAGCAGAAGTATTGGCTTCCTCCTCCTTCGTTCCGTCAGCCGTATCAGTAGAAGAGCAAAGGTGGCAGTGGTTCTTCCCACCCACCCAACCCTGGCTTTCAGAACAAGACTTCGTCTCAAGCTCCAAGATCGAGTGCTCCGTACCACCGTCCGCTTTCAGAGGTCACGTGCAACAAGTGCCAACAGAAGGGTCACTATGCCAACAAATGCTTCAATCAGAGGCGTCTTCCTCCTCCTCCTCCTGTCAGATCGGCAAGTACAGCTATGGTCAAGCATAACACCAAGTCCGCCAAGGTCAACTTGCTGAATGCAGCTCAGGCAGAGGAATCACCAGATGTGATCATGGGTAACCTTCCTATTAATCACATTCCCACAAGAGTTCTTTTTGACACTGGTGCATCTTTATCATTTTTATCGAAGCCTTTTGCATCCATGCATGATGTGCATACTATTGATTTGCCTAAGCCGATAGCGGTTTCTTCTCCGGGTTTGTTCGTGAACACCAAAATGATGGCTCCGGATGTTACTATCACGTTGGGCGATTACAAGTTTCTTTCTTCTCCTATGGTTCTTGGCAACTCGGATATTGATCTTATTCTCGGAATGGATTGGCTTTCTAAGCACAAGGCTCAGCTTGATTGTGCAGCCAGGCAGATTCAATTGACTCATTCGTCCGAGGATGTAATTATCTTTGCCGCTCGTGATGATATTATTCGTCTGTTTTCTCTCAAGAAATAATGGGTCTCATCTGGCCTAGTTCTTCTCCGTGGGGTTGTGGTGTTCTTTTTGTGAAGAAGAAGGATGGAATGGACCGGCTTTGTGTTGATTACCGTCCATTGAACAAGAAGACCATCAAGAACAAATACCCACTTCCTAACATCAATGAGCTGTTCGAACAACTCAAAGGTGCCCAAGTATTCTCCAAGTTTGATCTTCGTATGGGTTATCATCAGATTCGAATTCGTGAGCAAGATATTCCCAAGACGGCTTTCAGAACAAGCTATGGTTCATATGAATACACTGTCATGTATTTTGGCCTCGTCAACGCTCCTCCGACGTTCTCTCGCATGATGAACTTCATCTTCAACGCCTACACCAATGACTTCGTTTTGGTCTATCTCGACGACATTCTGGTTTTCTCGAAGAACAAGGAAGATCATGCCAAGCACTTGCGTTTGGTACTCGATAAGCTCAGGGAACATCAGTTCTACGCCAAGTTCTCTAAGTGCGAATTTTGGCTCGATGAGGTTCTTTATCTTGGTCATATCATCTCTGCCAAGGGCATTGCCATGAATCCTGAGAAGGTGTCTGCAATTGTGAATTGGGAACCTCCTCAGAACGTGAAGCAACTCCGTAGCTTCCTCGGTCTCGCAAGCTATTGTCAAAGATTCGTTGAAAACTTTTCTAAGATCGCGAAGCGTCTCTCAAATCTTCTCCAAAAGCACGTCAAGTATGTTTGGTCTCCGAAGTGTGACATTGCTTTCAAAACTTTGAAAGAGAAGTTGATCACTGCTCCAGTTCTGACTCCACCTGATGAATCCAAGCCGTACGAGGTCTTTTGTGATGCCTCTCTCCAAGGTCTTGGCGCAGTATTGATGCAAGAGAAGAAAGTTGTTGCTTATACCTCTCGCCAGTTGAAGCCTAATGAGAAGAACTACCCCACTCATGATCTTGAGTTGGCGGCAGTTGTGCATGCTCTTTTGACTTGGAGACATCTTTTATTGGGAAGAAAAGTGGACATTTTCACTGATCACAAGAGTCTCAAGTACATCTTCACTCAGCCTAATCTCAACCTCAGGCAAACTTGATGGGTCGAAATGATTCAAGAGTATAATCCGAGTATTGAGTATACTCCAGGCAAGGCCAATGTGATTGCTGACGCATTGAGCAGGAAGGCTTATTGCAACAGTCTGATTCTCAAGCCTTATCAACCCAAGCTTTGTGAAGCTTTCCGCAAACTTAATCTGTAAGTTGTTCCTCAAGGTTTCCTCGCCAACCTTCAAGTCTCTCCTACCTTGGAAGACCAGATTCGCCAAGCCCAGCTTCTTGATGCTATGGTGAAAAAGGTGAAGATTGGGATTGCCGAGAGTCAACCCAAGTACAAGTGCTACCACCTTGATGACAAGGATACTCTCTTCTTCGAGGATCGTATTGTTGTACCCAAAGGTGAACTTCGTAAAGTGATCATGAACAAGGCTCACAATTCTCTCCTCTCCATCCACCCTGGGAGCACGAAGATGTATCAGGACCTCAAGCAAGCTTATTGGTGGACTCGAATGAAGCGCGAGATCGCTCAATTCGTGAATGAATGTGATGTCTGCAGAAGAGTGAAGGCAGAACACCAAAGGCCAGCTGGTCTCCTCCAACCTCTTGCCATTCCAGAATGGAAGTTTGACCACATTGAAATGGACTTCGTGACTGGGTTTCCAAAGTCCAAGCGTGGCAATGATGCTATATTCGTTGTCATCGATAAACTCACTAAAGTGGCTCACTTTCTACCTATCAGAGAGTCGGTCACTGCAGCTCAATTGGCGGAACTCTATACATCTCGAATTGTCTCTCTACACGGTATTCCACAAGTGATCTCTTCAGACCGTGGCAGCATCTTTACCTCCAAGTTTTGGGATTCTTTTCAGAAGGCCATGGGCACCAACATCCGCTTCAGCACAGCTTTCCATCCTCAAACTAGCGGTCAAGTCGAGCGTGTCAACCAGATTCTTGAAGATATGCTCAGGGCTTGTGTGATCTCCTTCGGCATGAAGTGGAGGATTGTCTTCCTTATGCTGAATTCTCCTACAACAACAGTTTTCAAGCAAGTTTGGGCAAGGCCCCATTTGAAATTTTGTATGGCAGGAAGTGTCGTACCCCTCTCAACTGGTCTGAAACCGGTGAACGTCAGCTTTTGGGTAATGACTTAATCATAGAGGCAGAGGAAATGTGCAAAGTCATTCGTGATAACCTCAAAGCAGCCCAATCCCGCCAGAAGAGCTACTATGATAGTAAGCATCATGATTTGGCTTTCGAGATCGGAGATCATGTTTACATACGTGTCTCTCCTATGAAAGGTACTCGTCACTTCGGTATCAAAGGGAAGCTTGCCCCTAGATACGTGGGACCTTTCAAGATTGTCAGCAAGAGAGGCGACCTCGCCTATCAACTCGAGCTTCCTTCAAACTTTGCAAATGTTCATGATGTGTTCCATGTCTCTCAGCTCCGAAAGTGCTTCAAGACTCCTGAACACACCATCAACTTCGAGGACATTGAGCTCCAAGAAGATCTCTCTTATCATGAGCACCCAGTTGCTATTCTCGAAGAGACTGAACGCAAGACTCGCAATAAATCAATCAAATTTCTCAAAGTCAAGAGGTCACACCATTCTGACCGTGAAGCTACCTGGGAACGAGAGGATCACCTCCGTTCTGAGTACCCGACGTTCTTTCAGTCCTAGATCTCGGGACGAGATCCTTTCATAGTGGTGGAGTGTTGTAACACCTCGGATGTAACTTTCCAAATTTGTACTCCAACTCTTGCCATTTACGGCGTTAAGTTATTTTATTTTCTCGGGTTTGGATTTTTGTCTCCGTGTGTTTTTGTCGTTGTCATGCATCTCATATCATGTCATCATGTGCATTGCATTTGCATACGTGTTCATCTCATGCATTCGAGCATTTTCCCCGTTGTCCGTTTTGCATTCCGGCGCTTCGTTCTCCTCCGGTGGTCATTTCTAGCTTTCTTTCGTGTGTGGCGTTTAAACATTTCCGGATTGGACCGAGACTTGCCAAGCGGCCTTGGTTTACTACCGGTAGACCGCCTGTCAAGTTTCGTATCTTTTGGACTTCGTTTGATACTCCAACGGTTAACCGAGGGACCGAAAAGGCCTCGTGTGTGTTGCAGCCCAACACCCATCCAATTTGGCCCAAAACCCACCTAACTCTGCTCCATCATCTAGAGCGTTCGATCATGATCGCGTGGCCTAAAATCGCTCCTCATTTGGACTCTCCTAGCTCCCTCTAGGCCTATTAATAGGTCCTCCTCGAAAATCTCGGATCCCCCCTCCCCGAAACCCTAAAAAAAATCCGTCTCCGCTGCCGCCGGACGTGTCCGGACGGAGCCGGACAACGTCCGGATCGCACCGCCGCCAACCGCCGCGTGCCACATGGCACCTCCGCCGCCAGCCACCGCCGCGGCC
>NC_057794.1:466024292-466189615 GCF_018294505.1 Triticum aestivum
GTCCGGAGACCCCCTAATCCAGGACTCCCTCAGAGCCACTTTAACATTTGAATTATGGTCTTCTCCTGTCGACCCCTGATACCTCTTGAGCACTTGCGTTGGTTTTCCCTTGAAGAGGAAAGGGTGATGCCGCAGAGTAGCATAAGTATTTCCCTCAGTTTTTGAGAACCAAGGTATCAATCCAGTAGGAGGCCACACACGAGTCCCTCGTACCTACACAAACAAATAAATCCTCGCAACCAACGCGATAAGGGGTTGTCAATCTCTACACGGTCACTTACGAGAGTGAGATATGATAGATATGATAAGATAATATTTTTGGTATTTTTATGATAAAGATGCAAAGTAAAATAAAAGGCGAAGGAAATAACTAAGTATTGGAAGATTAATATGATGGAAGATAGACCCCGGGGCCATATGTTTCACTAGTGGCTTCTCTTGAGAGAATAAGTATTCACGGCGAGTAAGCAAATTACTGTTGAGAAATTGACAGAATTGAGCATAGTTATGAGAATATCTAGGTATGATCATGTATATAGGCATCATGTCCGAGACAAGTAGACCGACTCCTGCCTGCATCTACTACTAGTACTCCACACATCGACCGCTATCCAACATGCATCTAGAGTATTAAGTTCAAGAGAACAGAGTAACGCTTTAAGCAAGATGACATGATGTAGAGGGATAAACTCATGCAATATGAAATAAACCCCATCTTGTTATCCTCGATGGCAACAATACAATACGTTCCTTGCTGCCCCTACTGTCACTGGGAAAGGACAACGCAAGATTGAACCCAGAGCTAAGCACTTCTCCCATTGCAAGAAAGATCAATCTAGTAGGCCATACCAAACTGATAATTCGAAGAGACTTGTAAAGATAACCAATCATACATAAAAGAATTCAGAGAAGATTCAAATATTGTTCATAGATAAACTTGATCATAAACCCACAATTCATCGGTCTCAACAAACACACCGCAAAAGAAGATTACATCGAATAGATCTCCATAAGAGAGGGGGAGAACTTTGTATTGAGATCCAAAAAGAGAGAAGAAGCCATCTAGCTAATAACTATGGACCAGTAGGTCTGAGGTAAACTACTCACACTTCATCGGAAGGGCTATGGTGTTGATGTAGAAGCGCTCCGTGATCGATGCCCCCTCCGGCGGAGCTCCGGAACAGGCCCCAAGATGGGATCTCGTGGATACAGAAAGTTACGGCAATGGAATTAGGGTTTTGGCTCCGTATCAGGTAGTTTGGTGGTGCATAGGTATATATAGGAGGAAGGAGTACGTCGGTGGAGCAACAGGGGGCCCACGAGGGTGGAGGGCGCGCCCAGGGGGGTAGGCGCCCCCCTACCTCGTGACCTCCTGGTTGATGTCTTGACGTAGGGTCCAAGTCCTCTGGATCATGTTCGTTCCGAAAATCACGTTCCCGAAGGTTTCATTCCGTTTGGACTCCGTTTGATATTCTTTTTCTGCGAAACCCTAAAATAGGCAAAAACAGCAATTCTGGGCTGGGCCTCCGGTTAATAGGTTAGTCCCAAAAATAATATAAAAGTGTATAATAAAGCCCAATAATGTCCAAAACAGAATATAATATGGCATGGAACAATCAAAAATTATAGATACATTGGAGACGTATCAACCCCCAAAGAAAAGAAAAGAAACTATTTACACGGGAAAGCTCCCAACAAGCAAAAGAAGAATGAGAAATATTTTTGGGTTTTCTTTTTAATTACTACTACAAGCATGGAAAGTAAACTAATTAAAGGCTACAACTATTTTTTTGTTTTTCTTAAGGTTTATTAAGCACACAATAAGAAAGCATAAAAAGGAAAATAAACTAGCATGGATGATACAATGAAAAAGTATTGGCACCGACAACTAGCAATGATTGTGTGAACATGAATGTAATGTCGGTGAGAGATGCGTACTCCCCCAAGCTTAGGCTTTTGGCGTAAGTTGGTCTATGGCCAGGGCTAGCCTGGCGGATATCCAAAGTAATAGTTGGGGTCGTACTGTGAAGAAGCCTCAGATTGCCATTGGTTGGCAATCACCTCCGAATCCCACTGGTAATCATACTGTCATGGAGGACCAAATTGTGGTTCTGGCTCTGTAGCTGATGTAGGGTTCCAATAGGCGTGAATGGCCTCCAACGGAACAAGGTACTTGCCTGCAGATAAATCAAACAAGGAAGGAGCAGGCAAGGTAATAGTCTCAGGATTATTTTTACCAAATATTAATTTGTACTTAAGAGCCTTTTCTCTATTCTTAACAATAAAATCATGTGCTACCATAGTCTTGTAATCTAGATAAACAGGAGGCAGCAACTTCTCTTCCTTCTCATAATGCCTAATAGGTGTGTTAAAGTGTGCAGCGAGGCGCGAGGCGAAGATGCCTCCAAGGACGGGGCCCTTAGTATGGTTAAGATTTAACCGCTTTGCAACAATAGCGCCCATACTAAATGTGTCATCACGAAATAAGGCATGTCACAAAATAACAATATCACGGGCACTCAAGTTTCCACAGTTTCCGCGGCCAATTAAGCATCTACTAGCAAATATAGCAAAGTAACATAGAACAGGAAAGTGTATGCTAGTAATTCGTGCGTCGGAAATCTTCCTCGTTTCCCCTACAGTAATGGTATCAATAAACCCATCCACATCGTACGATGTGGCTCCTCTACGCGGCCCTCAAAAGGGATCAAACAAACCCGACAAAAATCACGAAGTGACATCTCCTTATGCTCATCATATAAATAAAATTCCACCGTAGGTGGTGAGCTCCTAGAATGGAAATGAAAGTTTTGCACAAAGATATTGGTGAGTAAGAGATATTGTCCGCGTTTGTCATGGAGGAAGGCGGTGAGGCCTGCATTCTCAGCCAATTCATAGAAATCATCATAAATCCCGGTTGCTCTCAAGAAATCATCACTAGGCCATTCACACGGTCGGACCTCCGCGGTGCGAGGGAGCTTATACTTGGGCCTCTTATCCTTCGAGCTTCGGCTCGATGAGCCCCTCAAAAATCTCTTCATCTTTTTCTGAAAATATATGAAATTTTTAGTAACTTCAAAATAAAAGTGAACCAAACTCAACAAAATGGATAGCAACTACTCCTACAAGTGCCTAGAGGCAATATCATGCATCAAAACTACTTTCGACCACATAAATTTGACATGCAAGCTCAAGAACAGGGTGACCTAAGCAACAAAAATATGCAATGAATAAAGCACTGGAACAAAAACTAATTCGACCATTGGAGGAGTCACATACCAAGGAACAATTCCCCAAAGCAGTTTTGTGAATGGAGGTTTGAGCAAGGAGATCAAAAATGGTAGCAAAATGAGCTTGGACTCGGGTTTGAGCTGGCTAGTGGTGTTTGTGGGAGGAAGAAGGAATGTGTGGTAGCTGGAATAAGTGGAGGGGAGACATCATGGGCCGACGAGGCAGGGGGCGTGCCCAGGGGGTAGGGCGCGCCCTCCACCCTCGTGGCCAGGTGCTTGCTCCCCCTGCTATGTTTTCAGTGCCAGATATTCTCAAATATTCTAGAAAAAATCATATTTAAATTTCAGGACATTTGGAGAACTTTTATTTTTGGGGTATTTTTTATTGCACGGATAATTCAGAAAACAGACATAATATACTATTTTTGCTTTATTTCAATATAAATAACAGAAAGTAAAAAGAGGGTACAGAGAGTTGTGTTTTCTAAATGCGTCCATCTCATGCTCATCAAAAGGAATCCACTAACAAGGTTGATCAGGTCTTGTTAACAAACTCATTCCGAATAACATGGAACCGGAGAATTTTCGAATAACACTAGGTTACCTCAACGGCGATATGCACATCCCCAACAATAAGAATATATCATATTTCTTCTTGACAGTAGGAAGAGGAAATTCAAAACCTCCAAAAATAATCAATGGAATTTTTCCAATAGAGTTTATACTATGAACTTGAGGTTGTTTCCTCGGAAAGTGTACCGTATGCTCATTGCCATTAACATGAAAAGTGACATTGCCTTTGGTGCAATCAATAACAGCCCCTACAGTATTCAAAAAGGGTCTTCCAAGAATAATAGACATACTATCGTCCTCGGGAATATCAAGAATAACAAAGTCCATTAAAATAGTAACGTTTGCAACCACAACATGCACATCCTCACAAATACCGACAGGTATAGCAGTTGATTTATTAGCCATTTGCAAAGATATTTCAGTAGGTGTCAACTTATTCAAATCAAGTCTACAATATAAAGAGAGAGGCATAACACTAACACCGGCTCCAAGATCACATAAAGCAGTTTTAACATAGTTTCTTTTAATGGAACATGGTATAGATGGTACTCCGGGATCTCCTAGTTTCTTAGGTATTCCACCCTTAAAAGTATAATTAGCAAGCATGGTGGAAATTTGAGCTTCCGCTATCTTTCTTTTATTAGTAACAATTTCTTTCATGTACTTAGCATAAGGATTCATTTTATGCATATCAGTCAAACGCATACGGAAAAAGATAGGTCTAATCACTTCAGCAAAGCGCTCAAACTCCTCACCATCCTTTTTCTTGGATGGTTTAGGAGGAAAAGGCATGGGTTTCTGAACCCATGGTTCTCTTTCTTTACCGTGCTTCCTAGCAACAAAGTCTCTCTTATCATAACATTGATTCTTTGATTGTGGGTTATCAAGATCAACAACAGGTTCAATTTCTACATCATTATTATTGCTAGGTTGAGCATCAACATGAACATCATCATTAACATTATCACTAGGTTCATGTTCATTACCAGATTGTGTTTCAGCATCAGAAATAGAAATATCATTGGGATTCTCAGGTGTGTCAACAACAGGTTCACTAGAATCATGCAAAGTCCTGTCATTTTTCTTTTTCTTCCTCTTAGAAGGACTAGGTGCATCAATATTAGTTCTCTGAGAATCTTGCTCAATTATCTTAGGATGGCCCTCAAGATACAAAGGTTCCTGAGTCATTTTACCACCTCTAGTCATAACTCTAACAGCATTATCATTTTTCTTACTATTTAATTCATTGAGCAAATCATTCTGAGCTTTAAGTACTTGTTCTACTTGAGTCGTAACCATAGAAGCATGTTTACTAATAAGTTTTAGTTCACCTTTAACATTAGCCATATAATCACCCAAGTGTTCAAGCATATCAGCATTGTGTTTCAATTCTCTACCAAAATAAGCATTGAAGTTTTCTTGTTTGACCATAAAGTCGTCAAACTCATCCAAGCATGAGCTAGCAAACTTAGTAAATGGGATTTCAGCTTTATCATATATGTAGAGAGAATTTACCTTTACTACCCGTGTCGGGTTATCAAGACCATGAGTTTCTTCAATTGGTGATGGATTAAAACCATGTATTTCTTCAACAGGCGGTAAATTAAGACCATGTATTTCTTCAATAGGAGGTAAATTCTTAACATCTTCAGCTTTAATACCTTTTTTCTTTCACATATTTCTTTGCCTCTTGCATATCTTCAGGACTGAGAAATAGAATACCCCTTTTCTTTGGAGTTGGCTTAGGAGTTGGTTCAGGAATTGGATCAGGAATTGGATCAGGAAATGTCCAATTATTTTCATTAGTCAACATATTGTTCAATAGAATTTCAGCTTCATCTTGTGTTCTTTCCCTGAAAACACAACCAGCACAACTATCTTGTGTTCTTTCTCTGGAAGCATCGGTTAGTCCATTATAAAAAATATCAAGTATTTCATTTTCCTTAAGAGGATGATCAGGCAAAGCATTAAGTAATTGGAGAAGCCTCCCCCAAGCTTGTGGGAGACTCTTTTCTTCAATTTGCACAAAATTATATATTTCCCTTAAAGCAACTTGTTTCTTATGAGCGGGGAAATATTTAGCAGAGAAGTAATAAATCATATCCTGGGGACTACGCACACAACTAGGATCAAGAGAATTGAACCATATCTTAGCATCACCCTTTAATGAGAACCGAAATATCTTAAGGATATAGTAGTAGCGAGTTTTGTCATCATTAGTGAACATGGTGGCTATATCATTGAATTTAGTAAGACGTGCCACAATAGTTTTAGATTCATAGCCATAGAAAGGATCAGATTCAACCAAAGTAATTATATCAGGGTCAACATAGAATTTATAATCCTTATCAGTAACAAAGATAGGTGAAGTAGCATAAGCAGGATCATATTTAATTCTAGCATTCAGAGTTTTTTGTTTCCGCTTAGCTAATAATTTCTTAAGATTATTTCTATCATCGCAAGCAAGAAAATCTCTACCCGTTTCTTCATCCATAACAAAGCCCTCAGGCACAACAGATAACTCATATCTAGGGGGAGAGTCTTCATCATCACTTTCATCAATATTATCAGTTTCAATAATTTCATTCTCTCTAGCCCTAGCAAGTTGTTCATCAAGAAATTCACCAAGTGGCACGGTAGTATCAAGCATAGAAGTAGTTTCATCGTAAGTATCATGCACAATAGAAGTGGCATCATCAATAACATGCGACATATCAAAATTAATAGCAGAAGCAGGTTTAGGTGTCGCAAGCTTACTCAAAACAGAAGGTGAATCAAGTGCAGAGCTAGATGGCAGTTCCTTACCTCCCGTCGTAGTTGAGGGATAAATGTTGGTTCTTGGATCTTTCAAGTTCTTCATAATGATAAGCAGATATAAATCCCAAGTAACTCAAAGAATAGAGCTATGCTCCCCGGCAACGGCGCCAGAAAATAGTCTTGATAACCCACAAGTATAGGGGATCGCAACAATTTTTGAGGGTAAAGTATTCAACCCAAATTTATTGATTTGACACAAGGGGAGCCAAAGATTATTCTCAAGTATTAGCAGCTGAGTTATCAATTCAACCACACCTAATAATAAAAGTAGTGGTAACAAAGTAATATGATAGTAGTGGTAACAATGGTAAAAGGTAATGGTAACAAAAGTAATATTTTTGGTGTTTTATAGTGATGATAACAATAGCAACAGAAAAGCAAATAAGCGAAGAACAATATATGGAAAGCTCGTAGGCAATGGATCAGTGATGGAGAATTATGCCGGATGCGGTTCATCATGTAACAGTCATAACCTAGGGTGACACAGAACTAGCTCCAGTTCGTCAATGTAATGTAGGCATGTATTCCGAATATAGTCATACGTGCTTATGGAAAAGAACTTGCATGCCATCTTTTTTCCTATCCTCCCGTGGTAGCGGGGTCCTACTGGAAATTAAGGGATATTAAGGCCTCCTTTTTTTTGGTGGGAACGACACCTATGGGATCACAAGAATCCCTACTATGGTTGCGGGGCGCGGGGTTGTGAGAAGAGCGGATGAAACAGATAGCACATGGTTCGTTTATCCAGGTTCGGGCCGCGGGGATGCGTAAAACCCTACTCCTGCTTTGGTGGATTGTATATATGTGTTCTTGAGCTAGCTATGGGGCGTGAGGAGCTCCAAAAAGCCGAATCCTCCTCCTTGCCGCCTCGGGCCTCCTTTTATAGGAAAAGGGGTTGCCACAGTAGCACCAGGAGGTGGAAAGGGAGCAGTGATGTGAGGTTATCCCTCGCATTACATGACAAGGCGCATTTAATGCGTCTTGCCCAGGTGTCCTTGCTTTATTGGGGACGGGGGAGAGCCCTGTCTCGTCCGTCTTTGCTCCCTCTCGCGTCGATACGCACCCTGGCCAGCGGCGCCCGCGGTGCCATGTAGGCAGGCAGGCAGCTGAGGTGGCACAGTGGTGGGTCTCCACGAAGATCTGCATGCCGCCACGCAGGTGCCTGCCCAGCTGGTTGGGTCGGCAGCTGTATGCGAATGGCGGTGGAGGCTTGACTGGCGTGGGCCTGATGGTAGCCCAACGGGTGTTCTTGGCAAGGGCCTTGCCGGGGCCCCGGCAAGGGTCTTGCCATGGCGCCTGCTGTCATCCCCGGCAAGGCTCTTGTCGGGGGCCTTGTGGTCCTCCTTGGGTGGGATCCCGCCAAGGATCATCATCTTCTAAAGGGTGTATCTGATCTAGAATGTCTTCACAAAGATCTGCATGCCACCACGGGGATGTCTCCCGAATCCTTGCCCCATGGGGGCAGTGGACTCAAGGGTGACTCACTCCGTAGGTGTGGGGCGAGTTGCCACGGCAAGGGTCTTGCCGGGTTTGCTAAAACCGCCTCCCGGCAAGGATCTTGCCAGGGGGTCCGCTTCGTCCCCTTTGCTCTTTGTGGTCTTGGTCTTGGCGTCGTTTTGCTTCCCCTGGGCTTCGGCCTTACCTCGGCTCACCTCCCTTGCCTTGCTCAGTGTGGTGGTGCCCGTGGCTCAGACTGCCCGTGCACAATTATAGGGGTACAAAAAGCGTACCCCTCTTTTTGTACACCGACAGGAGCCCCCGGGCCTGGGCCACACGTGAGCGCAATCGCGTCGTTGGGCTAGGCCCAAAAATGGTGCGCGGGCAGGCGGGGCGGTTTTTACCGCGGTAAGTCTCTTCGCGCGCTGCGCTTCCCATGCTTCCCGCGCGTGGCGTGGCGTGGGGAGGCGTGTGTGACGTGGGCGGCATGCATGGGGTTGCTTCCCGCGGGCATGCGTCACATCATAGTTAATGTGAAAGGAGGCGACCCGCGTTTTTCCCCCATAAGAAGGAATAACCGTGGGCGCGCTGCTCACTTTGTCCTCTTCCCTCGTGCCTTTTCCGATCTCAGAGCCGCCGTTCCCTTTCTTCCTTCCTTCCTAAGCTTTCGCTGTCGCCCGCCACCGCTGCTTTGCCATCCCCATTCCTCAGCCCTCTGAACTTCTTGGTCGCCATGGCTCCCAAATTCACCAAGGGCAAGGGGGTGGCTAAGGGCGCCGGGACGGTGGAGCCGCCGGAGAGCGTGCTGTCGGGGGACCGGACAAAGTCCGCCTTCTTCTTCCCCTTGACAGTTGATGTTCAACAGCTCCGGGCCTCCTTCAAGCCCCTATGGGGAGTGAAGACGAGGGGAGAGGGTTCAGGACACCCGGCGACGCACATCATTCCTGCCGCTTGCGATGATCCTACCTCAAATCGGTACCCCTTCTTCGTTGATTACTTTTCTTGCAGGTTATGCCCTCCTTTCTCCGATTTCTTCTACGACGTTATGTGCACCTTCGGCTTTCGCCTCTTGGATTTTACTCTGAATGCGGTGGCGTGCATGGCTTTCTTCGGGCATCTTTGCGAAGGCTTTGCCGGGGTGCAGCCCAACACGACGCTCTTCCGCCATTACTTCTTCCCTCGAATCCAGCCGGGAGGAGCCGTCTCCGGTTGCGTCACCTGGATCCCAAGATCCAAGGGGCGTACCCGGACGGTGCCGTGAAGGAGAGGTGGGAGGAATGGCGTGGCCGGTGGTGCTGGATTGAAGATGAGAACCCGCCGAAATTCTGCAAGGTCTGCCGAGTGCTGCCGGTTCGCGGCAGCAATTGGAGTGATGTCGATGCCGCCGATGGGAGGCTCATCGTCGCCACCACCAGGATTCTTCGGCTCACCCAGGCCGGACTCACCCTTGAGATGATCGGGGCGGACTTCATTCGCCACCGGATCGCCCCGTTGCATAGCAAGGGGAGGCCAGCTTGGCTCTTCACGAACCTGACTGACATTATGCAACTCCGCCCCGGCCTCGACCACAACTTCACAGTGCTGGCGCATGCCCACTTCTGCCAGCGGCTTTTCCAGCTTGATGTGTGTCGCGATGGCGAGGTCGAGCGGACTGGCAAGGCCGCAAGGGCTGCCGCAAAGGTTGGAAAGGCCCTCAAGGGGCCATTTTTCAAGCTGCCAGCGGGGGTGGTCCCGTTGTGCAACAATTCGCGTCGGTCTGAGATCATCGCCATGATGCCGGACTGTAATGCGCACGGCCCTGTCCCAAGCTGGAAGGAGCCGAAGGTCGAGGATGTGCAGCAATTCTTTGACACCCTGATCGAGGTGTATGTCAATGCCGACGCCGAGCGGTGGCTTATCATGGACACGACCCAGGCAGAGCTGGACTACATCGCCACTAGGGCGAGGGAGGCACAACTTTCCATGGAGGCCGGCAGCACCGGGGGCGTGGAGGACATGGCCGCAACGGCGGCGGAGGAAGAGGAGCTCTCCCGGTGGGCGGCGGCCTCCGGGGAGGTCAGCAGCGCCAACACTGGATCTCCGCTCATCGAAGACGCGGCCGACGAGTCGTCGGGGGAGGAGGAGGATATGGCGGCCGGCTCAATGCCAACCAGGGGAAGAGGGCGAGTCCCGTGGCGGGCTGGCTCCGGTGAGCCGGCCCGACCCGGCAGGGCTGCACGGCCTCAATTGACCCTGGAGGGGTCTGGGCACCACACGAGGGCCACGACAGCCAAGAGGCTGACGAAGGCCATTGAGAAGAAGAAGACAACAGCCCCTTCCTCATCCGGGCGCGCACAAACCCCGCTGCCTCCTTCGCCTCCTCCGGCAGGCATCGACTCGGATGATGATGCGGAGCTCCCTTTTGATCTCGGGCCTCTCAGCCCGGAGAGGAAAAGGAAACTGGTGGAAGAGGAGGATACGGATGACGAGTAAGTTCTCCGTTCCTTACTGTCATTTCCATTTCCTTGAATTGGGTCGCTTGTCTTGATCCATTTTTGCTTCCGTAGGGAGACACAGACGTTGGCCCAGAGGGCGAAGAGGGCGAGGACCTCGACGAGCAGCCAGCCCCCGGCCGGGGCTTCAAAGACACCACTGGTGGTGCTGAGCAGCCCGGACAACAGCCCCCGGCGCCGCCCCCATCGTAAGTTCGTCACCCTCTTCTTACTCTACATGTGGTAGGTGCTCGATGCCATGACGCTGACCTTGCCGGGTTCTCAGGAGGGGAGCGGCAGCAGGAGGAGCCACAGAGGGCTACTCCCAACACACCACCCCCATCGACTATGCCGCCGCAGGGGGCGTCCCTGGCAAGGGCATCAGGCACGGAGCCCACACCCATGGAGGAAGAGGGGAACTTGGGCGCTGGTGGCTCTACCACGGCGCCAAATGCTGGCGGAGAGGGGACTTCTGCTTCACAGCCTGGCGCTGGTGAGTCACCTGTCCTTCATCTCTGTTTTTCCCTTATTATTTTCTTGGCTTCATTCCTCCCGTTGCTGCCCAGGCCCTCCTTCAGTAGGTATGGAGGACGTGGATACCGTTGCTGGGAACATTGCTGAGGAGGCCGCCAAGGATGCTGCCGAGGACACCGCGGCGGGGGCCGCCAAGGCGACCGGCGAGGCTTCTGCCGAGGGCACCAGCGGTGGACCTGCCGGTGGGGCCGGCAAGGGCTCCGCCGTGGAAGAGGTGGTGGGTGACCAACCTCCCTCCTCCTCAACCCCGGGCCCCGGTAGGTATCTGAAGGTGGGCAACGATCTCTTCGTCCACCTCCCGAGGGCGTCAAGCCGGGCTCCCGCCGAAGGGGATGTTTTCGACGGCGAGGTGCTTGCCGCCACCGGGCTCGAGGTGGTTGATGAGCCGGGGGTTGGTGGCGACGGTTCCCCAGAAGAGCAGCTTTTCCGTGCCATGGGGGCCAATTTCCGGAAGCTCCAAGTGCTCTACCGTGCTCGCCTGGACAAGGTCAAGTCCAGGATGGCAACAGTGGACAACGCGGAGGTGGACTTCAAGGCGCGCATTGCCGAGACGCAGACCTGGTTCCACCAGGCTCGCGAGGAGTAGAGGGCCTTCCAGGAGAAATTGGCCGAGCGCGATGTGGAGCTCACCATGAAGATGGCCGACATCGAGAAGGCCCAGGAAAAGGCGACAAACTTGGCTGCCGCGGCCGAGGCCGCCCGAAACCAGCAGCAAGCCACCTTGGATTCCCAGGAAGAGGACTTCACCGCGCGTGAGGCGAAGCTTGCCGCAGCGCTCCGTGGCAAGGATGAGGAGCTCGAGGCCCTTGTCGTGCGGCGGACTCGCGAGCTGGAGCAGAGGCACAAGGAGGCACTCGATGCCCAGGCTCTGGCCCATGCCGGCAAGGTAGGGGAGTTGGAGGTGGCGCAGGACGAGCTGAAGGAGCAGGCCCTCAAGCTGTCCAACGAGAAGAACACGCTCAACAGCGCCTTGGTGGAGGCGCAAGGAGCGGTCATCAGCAGGGCTGGGGAGCTCTCCGAAGCGCAAAACTCCGTTAGAGACCTCAAGCTGAAGCTGGAGGATCTCGAGAAGATGCTGTCGGAGAGCAGGGCTCGGGGGGAGACCTTGACCAGGAGCCTGGAGGAGGAGAAGCAACTGCGGGTGAACGAGGCCGCCTCCCACCAGGATTATGTGGCGGGCGAGAATAGATGGATCAGCCGCCTGGAGGAGGTCGCCGGCAGGGTTACCTCGCAGTTGGCCACCATGGGGATGCCACACGTGAGGTACGCCCCTGAGCGCAGCGGGACCATCAACACCAAGTTGACCCTGTTCTTTGAGGGCGTCCTCGGAGCCTTGGCGTATCTTCACTCCAACAGGGGGGCCACGCTGGCCGAGGAGGCCCGGCGACTCTGTCGGAGGGTCGTGACCAAGGTCCTCACCAAGGCGGCGTACTGGAATCCCGATCTTGACTTCGCGGCCGCGATGAAGAGCTTGCCGGATGGTGCTGACCTCACGGTGCTCAAGGAGCGCATCAAGCCCATCACCGACTGCATCGACAAAATCAAGAGGGTGGAAGGCCAGCGCTGGGATTAGGCATCCCGTTCTTCTTCGCCGCTGCGGGTTCCTGACCAAGAATTTTTTTATCTTTAGTAAGAACCGCAGCTATGATGTGATGTAATATAACTTTGAAGTACTCTTAATTTTCATGCATGTTATTTCCCCGTTAGATTCCTCTTTGTATGCGTGCCCTACGTCGATCGAGAAGGCTTGCCGGCGCGGAAGCCCCTAGCGGCATTTTGGGGACGGATCCCCATGGCCAGCCGGGTACGCGTGCTGCCGGACGAGCCACCTTTCCGTTCTGAATGCAGCCGTTCGAACTGTCGAGCTTGACTCGAGTCAGAATCGGGGGCGTTGCAGATCGCGGAAGGCTACTCTGCCATTCTCGACGCAGCCGCTTGAGCTGTTGAGCGGACTCGAAACAGGGCAAGGGCGTTGCCGATCGTGGTAGAGCCCCATGGCGTGCAGGTTTCTCATACAAAGCAAATATCTCCGGGGGGAATAACCTCAAATAAGAAGGGTAGCACAAATAAGGGTTCAGTGCAACTTAGCTTCTGTTTGCGATCGGTCGAGTGTCGATCTTCTAGCCTCCTTTCTTCTTCAAGGGTCATGAAGATGAAGGAGTGCCGGGCTAACTGCTAGAGCCGATTCTCACAATTGCACTCCCCTACCTGGCGCGCCAATGATGTCAGTGGGAACGACACCTATGGGATCACAAGAATCCCTACTACGGTTGTGGGGCGCGGGGTCGTGAGAAGAGCGGATCAAACAGATAGCACACGATTCATTTATCCAGGTTCGGGCCGCGAGGATGCGTAAAACCCTACTCCTGCTTTGGTGGATTGTATATCTGTGTTCTTGAGCTAACTATGGGGCGTGAGGAGCTCCAAAAAGCCGAATCCTCCTCCTGGTCGCCTCGGGCCTCCTTTTATAGGAAAAGGGGTTGCCACAGTAGCACCAGGAGGTGGAAAGGGAGCAGTGATATTTGGTTATCCCTCGCATTACATGACAAGGCGCATTTAATGTGTCTTGCCTAGGTGTCCTTGCTTTATCGGGGACGGGGGAGAGCCCTGTCTCGTCCGTCACCGCTCCCTCTCGCGTCGACACGCGCCCTGGCCAGCGGCGCCCGCGGTGCCATGTAGGCAGGCAGGCAGCTGAGGTGGCGCAGTGGTGGGTATCCACGAAGATCTGCATGCCGCCACGCAGGTGCCTACCCAGCTGGTTGGGTCGGCAGCTGCATGCGAACGACGGTGGAGGTTTCACTGGCGTGGGCCTGATGGTGGCCCAACGCGTGTTCTTGGCAAGGGCCTTGCCGGGGCCCCGGCAAGGGTCTTGCCGTGGCGCCTGCTGTCATCCCTGGCAAGGCTCTTGCCCGGGGCCTTGTGGTCCTCCTTGGCTGGGATCCCGCCAAGGATCATCATCTTCTAAAGGGTGTATCTGATCTTGAATGTCTTCACAAAGACCTGCATGCCACCACGGGGATGTCTCCCGAATCCTTGCCCCATGGGGGCAGTGGACTCAAGGGTGACTCACTCCGTAGGTGTGGGGCGAGCTCCCACGGCAAGGGTCTTGCCGGGTTTGCTAAAACCGCCTCCCGGCAAGGATCTTGCCGGGGGGGGGGGGGTTCGCTTCGTCCCCTTTGCTCTTTGTGGTCTTGGTCTTGGCGTCATTTTTCTTCCCCTGGGCTTCGGCCTTACCTTGGCTCACCTCCCTTGCCTTGCTCAGTGTGGTGGTGCCCGTGGCTCAGACTACCCGTGCACAGTTATAGGGGTACAAAAAGTGTACCCCTCTTTTTGTACACCGACACTTTTAATAGAGTACCGGACCAAAGCATTAACACATAGTGAATACATGAACTCCTCAAACTGCGGTCATCACCGGTAATTTTCCCGATTATTGTCACTTTGGGGTTAATGGATCATAACACATGATAAGTGACTATAGACTTGCAAGATAGGATCAAGAACTCTGATATATTGATGAAAACATAATAGGTTCAGATCTGAAATCATGGCACTCGGTCCCTAGTGACAAGCATTAAGCATAGCAAAGTCATACCAACATCAATCTCAGAACATAGTGGATACTAGGGATCAAACCCTAACAAAACTAACTCGATTACATGATAAATCTCATCCAATCCATCACCGTCCAGCAAGCCTACGATGGAATTACTCACGCACGGCGGTGAGCATCATGAAATTGGTGATGGAGGATGGTTGATGATGACGATGGCGACGGATTCCCCTCTCCGGAGTCCCGAACAAACTCCAAATCAGCCCACCCGAGAGAGTTTAGGGCTTGGCGGCGGCTCCGTATTGTCAAATGCGATGAATCCTTCTCCCTGGTGTTTTTCTCCCCGAAAGTGAATATATGGAGTCAGGGTCGAGGTCGGTGGAGCGTCAGGGGGGCCCACGAGGAAGGGGGGCGCACCCAGGGGGTAGCGCGCACCCCCACCCTCGTGGACAGGTGGAGGCCCCCCTGATGTGGATCTTCCTTCCAGTATTTATTATATATTCCAAAATAATTCTCCATTGATTTTCAGGTCATTCCAGGAACTTTTATTTCTGCACAAAAATAACACCATGGCAATTCTGCTGAAAATGTCAGTCCGGGTTAGTTCCATTCAAATCATGCAAGTTAGAGTCCAAAACAAGGGCAAACGTGTTTGGAAAAGTAGATACGACGGAGACGTATCACCCACAAGGGGTGGCTGCACCCCCTCCCTATAGGGAGTCCGAATTGGACTAGGGAGGGGGCGCGCCCCCCTTTCCTTCTCCTCTTCCTCTCCCTTCCCTCTTTCCCCTCTCCGGAAAAGGAAAGGGAGTCCAACTAGGATTGGGAGTCCTAGTTGGACTCCCCCATTTGGAGCTCCTCCTAGGCCGGCCGGGGTACCCCAAAGGCACAATAGTTGTTTCTTAGCTGTGTGCGGTGCCCCCCTCCATGGTTTACCACCTCGGTAATATTGTCATAGTGCTTAGGCAAAGCCCTGCGCGGATCACATCACCAACACCATCGCCGGGACAAGGTAACCTAATGCATTCATGGACATCATCTCATGTGAATGTCACTCTATGTCTATGGATATCCTTGTTTGTTCCTTGTGGGACTAACCCATGTAGGTATTGAAAGTGCAAATCATTCCAAAGGATTGCTCCGAATGATCTACATCAACTTTGAGCACCTACATCTTCAACACCTACATGAAGTCATCATCGACAAAACCCAAGGTTAGTTCATCCCTCCTAGGGGGGATATCACATCTAGGGGGAGCTTTACTCTAATCAATTGAGCTAAAGCAACTCTAATGATGTGAACACAACAATGCATTATGTAAAAGTGGTAACCCCACTTGTGCTTAAACGATGAGTATGACCTACAATCAAATGTTCTCATTTGACTCCTTAGTGAATATACTCATATATAGATGACATAGTCATCGCCAAATTGCTTGATAGATGCTAGAGTGATTGTGCATGCTTTGCCACATATTTCATTTGCCATCTTATTGTGTGAGCATGTTGGTTGCATATTTTACTCATTCGAGGACATCCATTTGTTGCATTGATTGTTTGCCTTTTTTTTTCTTTTGCCAAATGGATGGACAAGAATGCCTAATGACTTTCTCTAGCTATCTATGCTTTTCTCGTCTCAAACTCTATTCATGCTACATCACAAAGTTTGATCAATTCAGATTCGAACCACTCTGTGTGAGGAGCACTCGGAGTCCCCGGTTCGTCATAGACTTAAACTTCCAAAACCTCTTTATGCATTTCGGTATGACCGAGTCATCCATTTCGGTCACAACAAGATCACTAAGTTGATCTAAGTTTTTAATCCCTGTGCAACCGATTTGAACTTTTCGGTCACATCGAGTTGTAGTAACCGCTTGCGATTCTGCATCTCGGTGCCACCGAGTTGTTCCACTCGGTCACACCGACAGGGTCAGGATATAAATACCCACGGGTGAGACTTTGGAAATTTCTTCAAATCCCAACCCGCGCGTGTGTCCTGCTCTGCCTCCTCGGGTCTCTGGATCATCTCCTTGCCGCTAGCGACCTCCCGCCACTGGTTTCCATCACCATCAAGGAAATCTGCTCCGTCTTGTCGCCGTAGCGAACTCCCGCCGAACTAGGGTATGGGTTCGACCCTTGTGCTATTCTTTTACCTCTGATTCATAGAACATTGTTTTGCCATGATCCTTACCACGTATGCAAACACTCTATCCACTGAATACATCCTTTAGGTTAGATTTGATTTGAAAATTTAGGGTTAGGTCTCCGCCGAACTCATCTCGGACCGATCGAGTTGTAGAAATCGGTCTCACCAATTTGGCTTAGGCCATAGCACTTGCAATTTTAGGTCTGACCGAAAACTGCAAATCGGTGTGATGGAGTTCAATTCTTTGTGAAACCCTAGCAGTCTCGGTGCCATCGAACTGTGACTCGGTCTGACCGAGTTCACTAGTTTAGGTTCCAAAAGCTGCTTCGGTATCACTGAGTTTACAAATCGGTAGCTCCGAAATGCTTTCTATGGAGAACTAAAACTAAGTTTTTGAGTCATCTGTTTTGCAAAACCTCTGCACTTTGTGATGCTCATCCACTCTATCTCATCAACATCTCTTCACAGGGTCTACTGTCAGTGAGTTTGCAGAGATGTCTGATCAGAGTGATAGTCAGAACAGGTCCGAGGAACATGTGCAGCTGAGTGAGGGTTCAGATTCCTTGAGCACTTCTAATGATGGCAGCAGGATCACTCCCAGCAACTTGCCAAAGGCAGCCACCAGATCTAAGAAGAAGATAACCTCAGAATCTGAGGATGAGGATTGTGTTGCCACTGAGGAGGAAGTAAGCTCCAAGAAGAAGGTGCTAAAAAAGGAGTATGGCACAACTGCTACAGTTAAGCCAGGGATGAATAGGAAGGCTGCAGCAAAGAGAATTCCTATGTCTAAGGCTAGAGCCTCTACTCAAGAAACAATGGAGTTCACTCTTGAACCCAAAGAAGCTGGGGAGGGAAAGAAGAGAAAGGAAAGAGTCAAGAAGACCATTGCCAGAGTCATTGGTAATCCCTCCATGATGAAAGATCCCTCTGAAGATGATGAAGGAGAAGAGGATGCTCCAGCACCCAAAGCTCAGAAGCTCATGGGAGATGCTATAAAGTCATGGGCTGCAACATCAAAGCCCAAAGCTGCCCCAAAGCTCAAGCTCATAAGCCTCCTAAGCCCAAGAGGAACACTAGAAGTATACCTGCGGAAGAAAAGAACAAGGCCCCGATGCCTGAAGCTGAAGAAGAAGAAGATGATGAGTCTCTTATTTTGAGAAAATTGAAGCCCAAGATTCCAGACCACAATGATACTCATCTAGTAGCTGAAGACATGCACATCAGAAAAGATGCTGGACTGAGATTGTGGAGAAAGTCTGATCCTTATGCTGCGAGGAGAAGGACTGCAGTTGACTACAGGTTTCACACAAAGGAACAAGAAGACTTTTATGAAACTATCCTGCTTGACAAGAAGCCCATTGTGAGTGACATGAGATGGGTTGACTGGGAATTCATCCAGGAGAATGAAGATCACTTCCTAGGAGGTTATGACAACTTCAAAGCATGTGGAGTAGATGAGTTTGTTGGACAGAAGCTCACAAAATGGAATGATGAGCTGATCATGGAGTTTTACTCCACTGCTCACTTTTACCCAGATGGGAAGATCATTTGGATGTCAGAAGGTACTAGGTACCAATCCACTGTTGAAGAATGGGCCAAGCTGATCAATGCCCTAGAGGAACATGAGGATGACTTGGATGTGTATGCCAAGAAGAAGAAGGACCATAACACTGTGGCTAACATGTACAAGGAGATCCCAGGTAAAGCTTTGGAGACTCACAAGCTTGGATCTGTACATTTCTTGTTGTATGGTGTGCCTACTATCAACTGGATCCTAAGGCACACTCTGCTACCCAAGTCAGGAGATCACAAGATGATCAAAGGGCACTCTACCAACCTGCTACAACATTTTGATGTCCCTCAGAAGTTCAAGGTCATGAGTCTGATTGTAGAGACAATCAAGAGGACTGCTGCTGACCAGAAGAGAAGCTGTGGGTATGCTCCACACATTCAGGAGCTCATCAACTTCAAGATGGGCACAGGAACATATCTATTGGATAAGGAGCATCTACCCCTGCATCCTGAATTTCAAGACAACACAGTTGTGATGAATGAGGAGGAACCATCTTCAGTTCAAGCACAGGAGAAGAGAGCCAAAGCAAAGGCTAAGAAAGCTGCAAGGATGCCAAGTGCAGAAGAAGCATCTTAGGTGTTCCTCAAGTCAAAACCAGGAGAGCTTGGAGAGGATCGTAGAAACTAAGTTTTATGACCTTGATCTGAAGGTAACTGAGATTCGAACAACGGTTGAGTAGCTTCAGGAGGAAGCAGAAGAGAAGAGAGGCAAGGCAACCACAGATGCATTTCAGCGAGTGCCAAGGAGCCAAAGGTCTACTGCCGTGCCAGTGACAGATTCTAGAGCTACAGCATCAGCACCAGCAGCTATAGCTCTAATGCCACCTCCAGCAGCCACTCCACCAGCTCCAATCACATCAATAGATGCCTTCGTCCTTGGAGTTCTCTCTACACCACCTCTCGAAGACCAAGCCTGAGAGACGCATAGCACTATGCATATTTGAACTTTTTGGTAACTTGTTGCCAAAGGGGGAGAAATATGTATAGATCATAGGCTTCGAGAGAGTGTTTTGCTTCTTTGCCTTTGGTTGAACTTTTTATTGTGTGAGATACTTTATGTCCTTGTGTGAGATACTTGTGTGATCATGTGATTAATCATTTGCTACCTTAATGCTTGTTTAGATGATACTATCTTTTATATCCATATATGATCATTCACTTGCTTGGTGATGAGTGCATGCTTGTAATTCCTATCATTTTGAGCGCTCCACTAAGATGTATGTGACATGGAAGAGTAACCCATGATCCCAATCGATTGTGCATTTGCATTCAAAAGCAAATTTTAAATAATGCACAAATTTAGGGGGAGCTCTTGCTTATCACATACTTCTCAAAGCGACGATGTTTTCAATCTTATTATCATTTGTCGAAGCATTGATCTATATGTTGTCATCAGTTACCAAAAAGGGGAGATTGAAAGTGCAACTATCCCTGCGTGGTTTTGGTAATTCCTAACAACATATAGCTCGTTGAGCTAATGCTATTTCAAGATAAATATTTCAGGAAATCTCAATGTTTGGCATGGCATGGATTAGAAAGTGGACCCCTCAAAATACTAAGAAGACGTGTTGGCTCAAGCTCAAGACTCTACATTTTACTTTTAGTGATCCAAGATCACATTGAGCCCATAGGAAAAGCCAATACTATTAAAAGGGGATGAGGTGTTGCTTAATGAGTTACTTGCTCAAAATGCTTAGTGATATGCTCCAAAACCCTCAACTACTTTCTCATATCCACATATGTCCCAAACCAAAAGTCAAACTCGGCCCCACTGAAATTTCCTACCCGGCGCCACGGAGTTCACTTGACATAGCCACTGCCACAAACCCTAGTCATTTCGGTCTCACCGATAGGGATCTCGGTCTCACCGAGATGGGATTGCAAACTCTCTGTTTCCCTTCGTAACATTTCGGTCTAACCGAGATGAGCGATCGGTGCCACCGAGTTCTCAATGCAAACTCTTTGTTTCCCCTTCGTAACGTTTCAGCCTAACCATGATGAGCGAATCGGTCCCACCGAGTTTGCCTGACCAACTCTCTATTTGCATATTACCAAAATCTGTCCCACCGAGTTTGTGTAATCGGTCTCACCGAGATTACGTTATGCCATAACCCTATAGGAATTGGTCCCACCGAGTTGACATGTCGGTCCCACCAAAAATCTGAACGTTCACATTTTTGAACTAAATCAGTCTGGCCGAGTTTCATGATTCGGTCCCACTGAGTTTGGTGATTTGTGTGTAACGGTTAGATTTTGTGTGGAGGCTATATATACCCCTCCACCCACTCTTCATTCATGGAGAGAGCCATCAGAACATGTCTACACTTCCAACATATATTTTCTGAGAGAGAACCACCTACACTTGTGTTGAGGTCAAGATATTCCATTCCAACCACATAAATCTTGATCTCTAGCTTTCCCAAGTTGCTTTCCACTCAAACCCTCTTTCCACCAAATCCAATCCTGTGAGAGAGAGTGAGTGTTGGGGAGACTATCATTTGAAGCACAAGAGCAAGGAGTTCATCATCAACACACCATCTATTACCTTTTGGAGAGTGGTGTCTCCTAGATTAGTTAGGTGTCACTTGGGAGCCTCCGTCAAGATTGTGGAGTTGAACCAAGGAGTTTGTACAAGCAAGGAGATCGCCTACTTCATGAAGATCTACCATAGTGAGGCAAGTCCTTCATGGGCGATGGCCATGGTGGGATAGACAAGGTTGCTTCTTCGTGGACCCTTCGTGGGTGGAGCCCTCCGTGGACTCGCGCAACCGTTACCCTTTGTGGGTTGAAGTATCCATCAACGTGGATGTACGATAGCACCACCTATCGGAACCACGCCAAAAATCTTCGTGTCTACATTGCGTTTGCTCCCTCCAAACTCCTCCCTTTACCTTCATATGCAATTGTTTTACATTCCGCTGCTATACTCTTAGAATTGCATGTGTAGGTTGATTACTTGACTTGTGCTAAGTTGTTAAAATCTGCCAAGACTTAAAATTGGGAAAATGCTAGATTTTTATTTGGTCAAGTAGTCTAATCACCCCCCTCTAGACATACTTTCGATCCTACACGTCAATATTATGAATATGTGTATCACTACGATCAAGATTCAACAAAAATAGACCACTCATCAAGGGTGTGTGACCATAAAAGATATTACTCATATAAATAGAACAACCATTATTCTCTGATTTAAATGAATAACCGTGTCGCATCAAACAAGATCCAGGTATAATGTTCATGCTCAACGCTGGCACCAAATAACAATTATTCAGGTCTAAAACTAATGTCGAAGGTAGCTGTGGAGGTAGCGTGCCGATGGCGATCACATCGACCTTGGAACCATTTCCAACACGCATCGTCACCTCGTCCTTAGCCAATCTTCGTTTAATCCGTAGCCCCTGTTTCGAGTTGCAAATATGAGCAACAGAACCAGTATCAAATACACAGGCGCTACTACGAGCATTAGTAAGGTACACATCAATAACATGTACATCAAATATACCTTTCACTTTGCCATCCTTCTTATCCTTCAAATACTTGGGGCAGTTCCTCTTCCAGTGGCCAGTCCCTTTGTAGTAGAAGCACTCAATTTCAGGCTTAGGTCCAGACTTGGGCTTCTTCCCGGGAGCAGCAACTTGCTTGCTATTCTTCTTGAAGTTCCCCTTCTTCCCTTTGCCCTTTTTCTTGGAACTAGTGGTATTTTTAACCATTAACACTTGATGCTCCTTCTTGATTTCTACCTCTGCAGCTGAAAGGATCGATATAGTTAACTAGAGGGGGGGGTTGTCGGTGTCAAAACCGGCGAATCTCGAGTAGGGGGTCCCGAAATGTGCGTATAAGGCAGATGGTAACAGGAGGCAGGGGACAAGATGTTTACCCAGGTTCGGGCCCTCTTGATGGAGGTAATACCCTACGCCTTGCTTGATTATTCTTGATGATATGAGTATTACAAGAGTTGATCTACCACGAGATCAAAGAGGCTAAACCCTAGAAGCTAGCCTATGGTATGATTGTATGTTGGCCTATGGACTAAAACCCTCTGGTTTATATAGACACCGGAGGGGGCTAGGGTTACACAAGGTCGGTTACAAAGGAGGAGATATACATATCCGTATTGCCTAGCTTGCCTTCCACGCCAAGTAGAGTCCTATCCGGACATGAGACGAAGTCTTCAATCTTGTATCTTCATAGTCCAACAGTCCGGCCAAAGGATATAATCCGGCTGTCCGGAGACCCCCTAATCCAGGACTCCCTTAGTAGCCCCTGAACCAGGCTTCAATGATGATGAGTTCGGCACACAGTATTGTCTTCGGCATTGCAAGGCGGGTTCCTCCTCCGAATACACCATAGAAGAGTTTGAATACAAGGATAGTGTACGAACCTGCAAAATGAGTTCCACATACCACCGTAGAGAAAATAATATTTCCACCAATCTAATCTGCTGACATGTTTTGATAGCATGACATCATGTCATGACCCGGTTTTTATTTGAACCACTTTTCTTAACCAGCTCCGCACATATCGCGAGGCGGTTTTCTTGACACATCTTGTCAAAGCAGAGATCATGTTCCCCTTATCACGGGATTCTCATCAATACGGACGTGGGTAACCCAACCGCACCATCAATTACGGTGCCTGGGGAATAAGCGGTTTTGCTAGGCAAGTGGGGAGACACATTGCCTCTTCTGCCCTTATAAAGGGACAACGATTTACTTTTTTCACCCACGCCTTCTTCCTCCTCGCTTACCCATTCCCGCACACTCGAGCTCTAGCGCCCAAGCCCGCGTTCTTCTTCTCAAACCACTCCAAGCATGTCTGGAGCAGGAGGAAAGTGGATGGTCTCCTCCGTCACGGAGGAGAACATCAAAAAGTTACGGGAAGCCGGATACTTGGCCGCGGATATCGCGCACCGGCTGCCAAATGCGGGGCAGATCGTCCCCACGCCCGAACCCCATGAGAGGGTAGTTTTTCTTACCCATTTCGTCCGCGGACTGGGATTTCCTCTCCACCCGTTGGTCCGCGGGCACATGTTCTACTATGGGTTGGACTTTCATGATCTGGCCCCCAATTTCATCCTCAACATCTCGGTGTTTATCATCGTGTGCGAGGCCTTCCTCCGCATCAGGCCCTACTTCGGCCTATGGCTGAAAACCTTCAATGTCAAACCAAAGGTGGTGGGTGGCCAACAAGCAGAGTGCAGAGGCACCATGGTGGGCAAGATGCCTAATGTCACCTGGCTCGAGGGCACCTATGTGGATACCATAAAGGGGTGGAAATCGGGGTGGTTCTACATCACCGAGCTGCGGGACTCCAACTGGGTGGCGGCCCCCAAATTTCGATCTGGAATCCCCACGCGGCTCACCTCCTGGAAAAAGAAGGGCCTGTCCTGGGATTCTTCGGTAGAGCTGACCGGACTCCAGACTTGCATCCAGAACACGATGAACAAGAAAATCAAGCTCGTCAATGTGGTCCAGGTTATGCTCTTCCGCTGGATCCTTCTGTGTCAACAATGAGCATTCGTTTTGTGGGAGTTCGACTCGGCCAAGCAGTAGACGCTGCGAGAGCTCTACGACACGATGCACGAGGACGTCTGGAGGGTGTTGTTCAAGAGTGTCGAGATGCCTCCCTCCCTCACCGAGGACCGCGGACTCAGTGCAAAGCGCCACGCCCATCCGATAGGCTTTTATATCTCTCAGGGTATTTATTTGCCCCAGTTTAGTTATGTGTTGGATCTAAGCTTTCATGTCATTAACAGGACTGGATAGAGACAGCGGAGTAGCTTGATTGCCCAGCCCCCCTACCCGAAGATCATGCAGATGCTCTTCTAACGAAGATGCTGACTCCGGCACCTTACGAGGTGCCGGCAAAGAAGGCCAAGAAGAAGGCCACGGGGACCCGAAAGGGTCTCTGGTGCAAGGTTGTATCGGACTCATCGTACGATGACTCCGACGCGCACTCCTCCCATGGAAACGAGGAGCAGGAGGGGAAAAGTTCTCCCCCCAGTCGGGGGAGACAAGAAAAGGAACGCCGACCCATCCCGGGAGGCCAAAGGGTCCAAGAAGGGAAGGACCCTCCCTCCGGACTATGCCACGATGGCCGTCGACAGCGGCGACGAGTGGCTACCCAGGGACAAGCCCCTGGCGAAGTCGTAAGTGTCGGGACACCATAGTACTTCATGGTATGCTTTATTGCACTACCTCTTCTCATGCCAAACATGATTATGCAGTCCGTCCCGAGCTCATCTCGACGTACCCTCGTCGAGCGGCTCTTTGAACTCGTCGGATATGAACAACGGTTCTCTTCCGACCGCTTCCACCCCTTGCCCTATGGACAATGCCGAGGTGTTGTCTCAAAAGGCACCGAGCCAAGGGGAGGTGGTCCTGGGGGCGCCCCGCGACGACTTCCCGGACCCTGGGTACCTAGGGAACAAGGCTCCTACGGGCTTCGAGTTCGGGCCCCAGCCGGACACTGTGCCGGAACCTTCGATGGTTCCGGACTCTGGCAGGCGGTCCCCCGTTAAGGGAGGCCAACCATCCGTGCTGGTGTCCTCTGTCAAACCAGAGGCACCGGACAACTTGCTGGAGGCACTTCACAGTGCTTCCATCAATGAAGAGCACCGCACTATTATGAGTGCGGTGGTCGAGAAGGTTCAGTCCGCCAAAAACGGACTGACCAAAGCTTGCGCCAGCCTCCTAACAGGCTTTGAGGTAAGCAATCAAAATATAAGAAAATATTACCGCAGAGATAGTAGCCCCTGATGCCTTGTTCGGCATTCGCAAAGAAAAGCCGAATAGAGGATCAAATGATAACTCAAGAGTCTAATTAGAGTATGTCTATGTGTATGTGCAGGCTTCACTGCTGGCCGCTGCCGCACGTACTGCAGAGGTCTCTGCACTGAAGCAGGCCCTGAAGCGGTCCGAGGACGAGCTCGGCCTTACCAAGAGGCAGCTCGAAGAGAGCAAAGGTAAGATATACCCCTATCTATATAGTTAAAAATAAGTTCGGGTGTGAAGTAATAGGATCATCATGAATTTGTCAGGGGCCACGGCCGAGGTGGAGACCCTGAGGAAGGCGTTGTCCAAGGCCGAAGACAAAGCGGCCAAAGAACGCATTGAACGGGAGAAACAAGAAGCCCGAGTAGGCAAGGTGTAGCAAGAGCTCGAGGCTCTCGCCAAAAAGCACGAGTCCTTGGAGCTTGACTCCAAGACACGAGAGTCCGAGCTCACGCAGGCGCTTGAAAGCGTCTGGAGCACCAAGGCCTAAGCCCACAAGGCCCTCCAGGAGATTGACACGGTGAAGAAGACAACAGCGGGTAAGGCATTCAATATGCAAAGCAAGCATGTGAAGGAGACTTTCCTTTTTCTTACCCGAGTTCAGAGCTCTCCAGGCGCGTTTGCAGATCTTCCCCGCAGTGTACTAGATGCCGCAGAGTTTTACCGGGCTGAGGAGGGGAGCTCAACGAAGAAGTCGTTCTGGTCTCAGTATACTGGGACCGAACACCCCGTGTCCTTGAGCGACCAGCTGAAGCAGTTGGTTGAACTTCACAAGGCGGCCAAACAGTCCACGGCTTGTCCGGATGTGGCCTTATAGTCCGGATGTGGCCTGGCGAGCCCCTGTCCGGCAGCTACTTTGGTCTGGTGAGGCGGCTTGTGGAAGCCTGCCCACGGCTTGAAGTCATCAAGCGGTCTGTCTGCAGTGAGGGTGCACGCAGGGCTTTGGCCCGGGCGAAGGTGTACTGGGCGAAGCTGGACGCCGTGAAGCTGGTGAAGGAGGAGCCGCCGGAGGGCAAGGAGCATCGCTGCCTCGAGAATTACTATGAAAGTGTCTTGAAGGGTTCCCGCTTAGTGGCAGATGAGTGTGCCAAGGATGTAATTTTTGAATGAACATGCCCATGTGATCCTGTAATATGAAACGAGTTCTTTTGCGCCATGCGACGCTTTCTTAATTTAAAATATTACCTTCTGTGCGGTCGTTTATAAAATTTGAGAGTTGGCCAGTCGCCGGCTTCTATCCCCATGTAACTAGTACTGGGGTGTTCGGGATAAACCTGAACACTCTTTACCCCAATTTTGGGTCCTTCCAGGGAGGTGTTCAGCGCAACGAACCAGGCAATCGGACTATAATGTGTTATCACTCTCACTTAGCCATAGAAGTCTATGATTTTAAATTTTTGGCGAAGCCCCTGGTATTCGGAGGGCTGAATTTGGGGCGCTATACACGCCTAAGCCGGACAAGGCCGACTCCTTGCCTGAAGCGGAAAAAGTCTTTAAGGACTTGAGACCTCTCGAACAGCGACTAGTCTCTCGCCATATCATGATAGTCAGTTTTTGGCTTTCTCTACTGAGGTGCTCGTCCGGAAGAACTGGGACACAATCGCAGTAGTTCTCCCACCGCTACCTTAGCCGATATAGCGGAATGTAAGCTACCAAAGCATAGGAGCCGGGCGACCCAACATTTGACCAAAGACATGATTCAGAGTTGATGCATATAATGCTATAAGTTCGGAGTGACGCACTGTTGAAAGTGTTCGGACTTCTTGCACCGTATTATGGGGTAAATGAGGACCCCTGGCAAACTGACCGTACCCGCACGTGCGGGTGCGGAATGTCGTAAACGGACATATAAGAGAGAGAGAAAAACTTAAATAATGCAATGACAGATTAATGATAAGCATTGTTATTTAAATGGTACGTCGAAGTGTACTTGGTACAAGTAGTGCAATAAGCATAAAGTGGGACAATTCGAAATGTCCTATCCCAGGGCAAGCTACGCATAAATAGTGAAAAATGGGTATATCGATTATTACTAGAGACCACCTGGCGGTTCCCGTGTTCATCTTAGCTTCTTGCCTCCTTGGTTGTTGCTTCCGGAATGTGTCCGAAAATCGTACTACCGGAAAGGGCTTCCAGAGAGTTAGGCCCTGAAAGAGAAAAGGAATGTCAATGGTATACAGCCCCTAGTGTGGTTAAGCCACAATGCGGGGCGTGCCCTGATCGTGCCTCGCCTATGTCCATGGTATTTTCAATGCGTAGTTATGTACGCGCGGCATGCATTTCATCGCTCACTGGGACTGGGACGGGGGCCGAATTTCTAGGCGAGCTCTGATCGTGCCAGGCGATCCTATTGCAGCTTGTTCCGGACTCGCTTGAAGGTGTCCGGGGGCCGTGACGCCGAATGAGTGGTCTGCCTGAACAGGCTGCTTTGTGCTTCTGCTGCAAGGGCCACAGTGTGCTCTTCCGTACGGAGCGAGTGTTCCGTGTTTCCATTTACTGTTATGACCCCGCGAGGTCCTGGCATCTTGAGCTTGAGGTATGCGTAATGCGGCCCTGCATTGAATTTTGCAAATGCTGTCCGCCCGAGCAGTGCATGATAGCCACTGCGAAATGGGATGATATCGAAGATTAACTCTTCGCTTCGGAAGTTATCCGGTGATCTGAAGACCACTTCCAGTGTGATTGAGCCTGTGCAATGGGCCTCTACACCTGGGATAACGCCTTTAAAGGTGGTTTTGCTGGGTTTGATCCTTGAGGGATCGATACCCATTTTTCGCACTATATCCTGATAAAGTAGGTTCAGGCTGCTACCGCCGTCCATGAGGACTCGAGTGAGGTGAACTCCGCCAATGATGGGGTCTAGGACTAGTGCGGCGGATCCACCATGATGGATGCTAGTGGGGTGGTCCCTGCGATCGAAGGTGATCGGACAAGCAGACCATGGGTTGAACTTTGGGGCGACGAGCTCCATCGCACAAACGTCCCTTAGTGCATGCTTCCACTCCCTCTTGGGAATGTGTGTTGCATATATCATGTTCACCGTCTTCACTTGTGGGGAAACCCCTTCTGTCCTCCTGTGTTTGGCGGTCGGGGCTCCTCCTCGTCATCGCTATGCGGCCCCTTGTCCTTGTTCTCGGCATTTAACTTGCCGGCCTGCTTGAACACCCAGCATTCTCTGTTGGTGTGATTGGCTGGCTTGTCGGGGGTGCCGTGGATTTGACACGAGCGATCCAGTATGCGATCCAGACTGGACGGAGCCATAGTATTTCTTTTAAATGGATTTTCCGCTGACCAGATCTAGAGCCTCTGAATCCGGCATGGACTGCCATATCTTCGGTCTTATCGCTGTTATTGCGTCGCTTTGGTCTATTACGACGCTGCCTACCGTTAACATCTTTGGTATCCGAGGTATCCAGATTCCTCGATGTGTTGTTGCTACGAGCCAACCAGATGTCCTCGCCCGCGCAAAAGTGGGTCATGAGTGTCGTGAGAGCTGCCATAGATTTGGCTTCTTCTGGTCGAGGTGGCGGGCGAGCCACTCGTCGTGGATGTTATGCTTAAATGCCGCTAGGGCCTCTGCATCCGGACAATCTACAATTTGATTTTTCTTAGTCAGGAACCGTGTCCAAAATTGTCTGGCCGATTCCCCTGGCTGGTGGGTTATGTGGCTCAAGTCATCAGCATCCGGTGGCCGCACATAAGTGCCCTGGAAGTTGTCAAGAAATGTGTCTTCCAGATCCTCCCAACTACCGACGGAATCTGTTGGCAAGCTATTCAGCCAATGCCGAGCTAGTCCTTTGAGTTTTAGTGGGAGGTACTTGATGGCATGTAGATCATCACGGCGAGCCATGTGGATGTGAAGGAGGAAATCCTCAATCCATACAGCGGGATCTGTTGTGCCATCGTATGATTCGATATTTACGGGTTTGAAACCCTTCGGGAATTCATGATTCATAACTTCATCAGTGAAGCATAGGGGGTGTGCGGCACCTCTGTGCCGGGCTATATCCCGACGTAGTCCGTATGAGTCTTGTATGCTGTATTCGGCCCGGCCGGATTTACTCTTGGTGTATCCGACGCGACGATCATCGTCCCATGTGGGCGCACGTGCCCGTGTCCCGTATATTGACCTTGCGATTTTTTCCTTACTGTCCAAGATGTCTCACAAGTCCTCTGTGTTGCCCCGGGCCTTAGTATTTTTGACTGAGTGGCGACGGGGTGCCGTCTGAACTGTAGGCTGAAACACCTCTCTGGCTCGGCCGCGTAGTGGCCGGTCAGCCGCATCGTACACTGGTGAATGAGGTTTCAATGCTTCCTCCTTGAGGTGAGGTAGCAACCGGCGTTTTGGGTAACTCTTGGACAGGCGCTCGAGGTCATGCTCCTCGGCCGCAAGGACTTCGGTCTACCTGTCTGCTAGCAAGTCATGATCAGCTTGAATCTGTTGCTGTTTTTTCTTTAGGCTATTTGCCGTGGCCATAAGCCGGTGCTTGAAACGCTCTTGCTCGACGGGGTCCTCACGCACAATAAACTCGTCGTCGCCGAGGCTCGCCTCATCTTCGAAGAGAGGCATGTAATTGTCCTCCTCCGGTTCTCCATCTGCTGCCTACTCTGGAGGGCTAGCTTGTTCGTCCTCTGGCTCTACACCGTGCTGGAGGGGATTGTTGTTGTCTTTGGTGCTATCCGGAGTGTTATTATCTCTTGTGCCGGTATCACTGCTCTTGCTGTGGCGGGACTTAGAGCGGCGCCCTGACGTCGGCGCTTGGGCTGCTTCTTGGAGGGGTCATCCTTCGCTATCTCATCGCCATTGCCTTCCTTGGGGGTGTCCACCATGTATATATCATATGATGAGGTGGCGGTCCAGCGACCTGAGGGCGATGGTTCCTGTTCGTCTCCGGCTTCGTCGTCCATACCGTCGAAGTCTTCGGAGCCGAAGTCGAGCATGTCGGTTAAGTCATCGATAGTGGCTACTAAGTGGGTGGTGGGTGGGCAGCGAATTTCTTCGTCGTCCGCATCCCATTCTAGCCGGACTAGTTCGGCCAAGGTTCTCCCGACAGGGAGAGAGACCTTAATGAGTTTAGCACATCTCCGAAAGGTGAGTGCTGAAAGATATCCGCGGAGGTGAACTCCATGATCGGCGCCCAGTCGGACTCGACGGGCATGGATGTGAGCGGTTCGGAGTCCGTGGTCGGAGATGAATCCAGTGGGTCAATGACATGGCTCTTGTAAGGGGTGAAGTCAGTATCCGGCTCTATCGCCACTGAGGGTGCGGCCTCCATGGCGAGGTCCATCCCTCTGCTCTCGGATGGCGCGACTTGCTCCGGATTGATGGCCGGAGTAGTTGCGGATGTGATCTCCCGAACATTGTCCGACGGCAGAGTTATGTCATGCTCGTCACGACTGTGCGGCGCGTCCGACATGGGCTCGAATCCGTCGAAGATCAAGTCTCTGCGGATGTCGGCCGTGTAGTTCAAGTTTCCAAATCTGACCTGATGGCCAGGGGCGTAGCTCTCGATCTGCTCCAGATGGCCAAGCAAAATGGCCGGCAGTGCGAAGCCGCCGAATACGAGGGTCTGTCCAGGGAGGAAAGCCTCACCCTGGACCGCATCGCTAGCGATGATCGAAGGAGCCATCAAGCCTTATGGTGACGACACAGTGGAACTCTCAATGAAAGCACCGATGTCGGTGTCAAAACCGGAGGATCTCGGGTACGGGGTCCCGAACTGTGCGTCTAAGGCGGATGGTAATAGGAGGCAGGGGACACGATGTTTACCCAGGTTCAGGCCCTCTTAATGGAGGTAATACCCTTCGTCCTGCTTGATTGTTCTTTATGATATGAGTATTACAAGAGTTGATCTACCACGAGATCAAAGAGGCTAAACCCTAGAAGCTAGCCTATGGTATGATTGTAAGTTGTCCTATAGACTAAAACCCTCCGGTTTATATAGACACCGGAGGGGGCTAGGGTTACACAAGGTCGGTTACAAAGGACGAGATATACATATCCGTATTGCCTAGCTTGCCTTCCACGCCAAGTAGAGTCCTATCCGGACACGAGACGATGTCTTCAATCTTGTATCTTCATAGTCCAACAGTCCGGCCAAAGGATATAATCCGGCTGTCCGGAGACCCCCTAATCTAGGACTCCCTCAGGGGTGAATAGACAACTAACAATTTTTAGCTTTTCTTTACCATTTAAACTTTGCATCAAAGTAGGTTGTCTAGATATGCAACTAGGTGAGCAACCTATATGATGCAACAAGAACAATCACACAACCAAGCAAGGGATACAACACCATATAAGCTTGAACAAGTAAAGGTAAGAGATAACCAAGAGTGGAGCTAGTGGAGACGAGGATGTGTTACCGAAGTTCCTTCCCTTTGAGAGGAAGTATGTCTCTATTGGAGCGGTGTGGAGGCACAATGCTCCCCAAGAAGCCACTAGGGCCACCATATTCTCCTCACGCCCTCACACAATGCGAGATGTCGTGATTCCACTATTGGTGCCCTTGGAGGCAGCAACCGAACCTTTACAAACAAGGTTGGGGCAATCTCCACAACTTAATTGGAGGCTCCCAACGACACCACGAAGCTTCACCACAATGGAATATGGCTCCGCGGTGACCTCAACCGTCTAGGGTGCTCAAACACCCAAGAGTAACAAGATCCGCAAGGGATTACACTACAAAAAAGACACATCCGTGACATTTTGGGCCAAACGAAAAAAATTTGTCATACTTATGACACTTCTATGACGATAATTGTGACAAAACCCGATATCATCATAGATGTGGTGGGATCCTACTTCTATGACAAAAAATCATGACAAAAATGGGCTTTTCGTCCTGGGCGGGCTGGAGATGCAGCTGCATGACATTCTTTGGGCCGTCCATGACGAAAAAACCGTGGTAAAAGTGAGGGCGAGGAAAATATTGGGGTGTTCCCGGTTACGGTGGGTGGTCGGGGCCGAGCGATGCATGGAGGTTTGCGCGTTTCTCTCGTACACGCACGCGCGTGGGTGCGAGGCGTTCGCCTACTGAACCCGAGTGATTGCACTACAGGCTACGCGTTACTGAACCCGAGCGATCGATCGATGGCTGTTAACTAAACCCGATCGAGCGATTCCTTCTCTACTGCTGCTAACTGAAGCCGATCGATGCTGTCTCTAGATGAACTGTGAGTGTTGCTGGGGGGTGGATGAACAGGACCCCGTGGTGTTGCCTCTGGATGAACAGGACCCCGATCGATCGAGCAGGTTGGGGCTGGTTGAACAGGACCCCGTGGAGGGCTGGATGAACAGGACCACCCCGTGGAGGGCTGGATGAACAATAGATGGTGGAGGGCTAGATGAACAGTAGCCCATGGAGGGGTGGTTGAAGAGGAGCCCGTGGAGAGGGCTGGTTGAACAGTAGCCGGTGGAGTAGCGCACGGTGGAGGCTGGATGAACAGGAGCCCGTGGATGAACAGTCACAGGTGGAGGCTGGAGGAGGTCGACGGTGGATGAACAGTAGCCCATGGAGGCCGGAGGGGGTCAATGGTGGAGACGAACAGTATCCTGTGGAGTCCCGTTTTGCGGTACGCCACACCCCTCCCGATGAATAGGACCCCTGTTTCGACCATAGCGCTCCAACACAAGTCCGTTTCCTCTATTTTACGGTACGTCACACCCCTCCCGATCAACAGGACATTGTTTCAACCGTAGGAGGTCCGTTTCCTTCGTTTTGCGGTATGCCAGACCCCTCCCGATGAACAGGATCCAGTTTCGAACGTGGACGGTCGAACACAAGGCCGTTTCCTCTGTTCTGCGGTACGCCAGGCCTCGTTTCCATCGGCTGTTCCGTCCAAGCCCTCCCGGTGAACACGGCGACACATTCCGTTCCGACCTAGCCAGTTGGCTCCCCATGAACACAATGACGATGCAGTTTCTCTGTTCCGACCCAGCCATGTACACGAGCCCTGGCCGTATGTATATGCGAGTAGGTGTTCGAGACCCCGCCCGTATGTACGTATGTGGCCGTATTTTCTTTCTTGCACACTGGCTGTTGTACGTACGTGTACATGCTACGTGCGCGCCTCTACATCGACCAGTATGTACGTACACGTTCGCGACCAGAATGACAACGCTACGTATGCTTCGACCAGGTGGGACCCGACTCTCAGGCACTTCCTTGCATGCGACGATGTAGCTGGTGGGTCCCAGCAGTCAGGGGGGCGAATCATTTTTTTGCTCGGACGCACTTCCTTGCATGCGAAGATGTAGCTGGTGGGTCCCAGCAGTCAGGGGGAAATGTTTTTTTGCAAAATACGATGGCCTGTCTGGTGGGTCCCTGCTGTCAGGTGGAGGAATACTTATTTTGCGCGTAATAAGGAGGCACTTCCTTGCCGCACCGAGAGCACCAGGGCGGTGGACGACGGCGAGGCCTAGGAAGGGGACAACACGAAGCCGGGGAAGACGTGGAAGTGGATGCCCACGTGTAGAGGAGTATGAGGGTTCACTGGTTCGCTGCGGTGTGAGGCTGCCGTCGCCGCAGAATAACAGGAGGTGTGGGTGAGTAGAGGGATGGCCTGGCCAGCGGTGGGAGTAGTAGGGGCGGTGAGGCCTCCGCCGCATCGCAGCCGACCATGGGAGGCAGGAGCACAAGGCACGACCGGCGCTGGTTTGGGCGGCTGGAGCAAGAAGACCAGACGTTGAAGAAGCACTACGGCCGTTGGATGGACATCGTATGGTCACCGGAGCTAGAATCGTGCATATTGACTAAGTTGACAAAGCCCTCCATCCCTGTGAACTTAGTAGGCCCACAAGTCAGCCTGCCACTCTACTAGGTCCCAGCTAGCAGGGGTATTCATTTTTTTGTGCGTAATAAGGAGGCACTTCCTTGTGTGCGAAAATATAGCTGGTGGGTCCGAGCTGTCAGCGACGGTAATGTTTTTTTCGTGAAATACAGAGGCCCTTTCGGTGGGTCCTAGATGTGAGGTGGAGGAATCATTATTCTGCACGTAATAAAGAGGCATTTCCTTGCGTGCGGCCATGGACCCAACTGTCAGCCTCTTGCTACCTCTTGAGCACTATGTTGGTTTTCCCAGAAGAGGAAGGGATGATGCAGCAAAGTAGCGTAAGTATTTCCTTCAGTTTTTGAGAACCAAGGAATCAATCCAGTAGGAGGCTACAGGCGAGTCCCTCATACCTGTACAAAACAAATAAATCCTCGCAACCAACGCGAATAAGGGTTGTCAATCCCTACACGACCACTTACAAGCGTGAGATCTGATAGATATGATAAGACAATATTTTTGGTATTTTTGTGATAAAGATGCAAAGTAAAATAAAGGCAAAGTAAAAAGCAAAGGAAATAACTAACTAGTAGGAGATCAATATGATAAAGATAGACCCCGGGGCCATAGATTTCACTAGTGGCTTCTCTCGAGAGCATAAGTATTCTATGGTGGGTGAACAAATTACTGTTGAGCAATTGACAGAACTGAGCATAGTTATGAGAATATCTAGGTATGATCATGTATATAGGCATCACGTCCGAGACAAGTAGACCGACTCCTGCCTCCATCTACTACTATTACTCCACTCATCGACCGCTCTCCAGCATGCATCTAGAGTATTAAGTTAAAAACAGAGTAACACCTTAAGCAAGATGACATGATGTAGAGGGATAGACTCATGCAATATGATGAAAACCCCATCTTGTTATCCTCGATGGCACCAATACAATACGTGCCTTGCTGCCCCTACTATCACTGCGAAAGGACACCGCAAGATTGAACCCAAAGCTAAGCACTTCTCCCATTGCAAGAAAGATCAATCTAGTAGGCCAAACCAAACTGATAATTCGAAGAGACTTGCAAAGATAACCAATCATACATAAAAGAATTCAGAGAAGATTCAAATATTATTCATAGATAGACTTGATCATAAACCCACAATTCATCGTTCTCAACAAACACACCGCAAAAAGAAGATTACATTGAATACTTCTCCACAACAGAGGGGGAGAACATTGTATTGAGATCCAAAAAGAGAGAAGAAGCCATCTAGCTAATAACTATGGACCCGTAGGTCTGAGGTAAACTACTCACACTTCATCGGAGAGGCTATGGTGTTGATGTAGAAGCCCTCCGTGATCGATGCCCCCTCCGGCGGAGCTCCGGAACAGGCCCCAAGATGGGATCTCGTGGGTACAGAAAGTTGCGGTGGTGGAATTAGGTTTTTGGCTCCGTATCTGATTGTTTGGGGGTACGTAGGTATATATAGGAGGAAGGAGTACGTCAGTGGAGCAACAGGGAGCCCACGAGGGTGGAGGGCGCGCCTGGGGGGGGGGGGTAGGCGCGCACCTTACCTCCTGGCCTCCTCTCTTGTGTCTTGACGTAGGGTCCAAGTCTCCTGGGTCTTGTTTGTTGAGAAAATCACGTTCCCGAAGGTTTCATTCCGTTTGGACTCCGTTTGATATTCCTTTTCTTCGAAACCCTAAAATAGGCAAAAAACAACAATTCTGGGCTGGGCCTCCGGTTAATAGGTTAGTCCCAAAAATAATATAGAAGTGTATAATAAAGCCCAATAATGTCCAAAACAGTAGATAATATAGCATGGAGCAATCAAAAATTATAGATACGTTGGAGACGTATCAAGCATCCCCAAGCTTAATTCCTGCTCGTCCTCGAGTAGGTAAATGATAAAAACATAACTTTTGATGCGGAGTGCTACTTGGCATAATTTTAATGTAATTCTTCTTAATTGTGGTATGAATATTCAGATCCAAAAGATTCAAGACAAAAGTTTAATATTGACATAAAAATAATAATACTTCAAGCATACTAACAAAGCAATTATGTCTTCTCAAAATAACATGGCCAAAGAAAGTTATCCCTACAAAATCATATAGTCTGGCTATGCTTCATCTTCACCGCACAAAATATTTAAATCATGCACAACCCCGATGACAAGCCAAGCAATTGTTTCATACTTTTGACATTCTCAAAACTTTTTCAATTTTCATGCAATACATGAGCGTGAGCCATGGACATAGCACTATAGGTGGAATAGAACGGTGGTTGTGGAGAGGACAAAAAGGGGAAGATAGTCTCACATCAACTAGGCGTATCAACGGGCTATGGAGACGTCCATCAATAGATATCAATGTGAGTGAGTAGGGATTGCCATGCAACGGATGCACTAGAGATATAAGTATATGAAAGCTCAAAAAGAAACTAAGTGGGTGTGCATCCAACTTGCTTGCTCATCAAGACCTAGGGCAATTTGAGGAAGCCCGTCATTGGAATATACAAGCCAAGTTCTATAATGAAAAATTCCCACTAGTATATGAAAGTGATAACATGAGAGACTCTCTACTATGAATATCATGGTGCTACTTTGAAGCACAAGTGTGGTAAAAGGATAGTAACATTGTCCCTTCTCTCTTTTTCTCTCATTTTTTATTTGGGCCTTTTCTCCTTTTTTTATGGCCTCTTTTCTTTCTATTTTTTTATTTTTCGTCCGGAGTCTCATCCCGACTTGTGGGGGAATCATAGTCTCCGTCATCCTTTCCTCACTGGCACAATGCTCTAATAATGATGATCATCACACTTTTATTTTTCTTACAAATCAAGAATTACAACTCAATACTTAGAACAAAATATGACTCTATATGAATGCCTCCGGTGGTGTACTGGGATGCAATGACTCATGAGTGACATGTAAGAAAGAATTATGAATGGTGGCTTTCCCACAAATACGATGTCAACTACATGATCATGCTAAGCAATATGACAATGATGGAGTGTGTCATAATAAACGGAACGGTGGAAAGTTGCATGGAAATATATCTCGGAATGGCTATGGAAATGCCATAATAGGTAGGTATGGTGGTTGTTTTGAGGAAGGTATATGGTGGGTGTATGATACCGGCGAAAGGTGCGCGGTATTAGAGAGCCTAGCAAAGGTGGAAGGGCGAGAGTGCGTATAATCCATGGACTCAACATTAGTCATAAAGAACTCATATACTTATTGCAAAAATCTACAAGTTATCAAAGCAAAGTATTACGCGCGTGCTCCTAGGGGGATAGATTGGTAGGAAAAGACCATCGCTCGTCCCCGACCGCCACTCGTAAGGAAGACAATCAAAAAATAAATCAAGCTCCAACTTCATCACATAACGGTTCACCATACGTGCATGCTATGGGAATCACAAACTTTAACACAAGTATTCTTCAAATTCACAACTACTCTACTAGCACAACTTTAATATCACCATCTTCATATCTCAAAACAATTATCAAGCATCGAACTTCTCATAGTATTCAACACACTCATAAGAAAGTTTTATTATTAATCTTGTATACCAAGCATATTAGGATTTTAAGCAAATTACCATGCTATTTAAGACTCTCAAAATAATCTAAGTGAAGCATGAGAGATCAATAGTTTCTATAAAACAAATCCACCACCGTGCTCTAAAAGATATAAGTGAAGCACTAGAGCAAAACTATATAACTCAAAAGATATAAGCGAAGCACATAGAGTATTCTAACAAATTTCAAATCATGTATGGCTCTCTCAAAAGGTGTGTACAACAATGATGATTTTGGTATACTTAAAAGTAAAGACTCAAATCATACAAGATGCTCCAAGCAAAACACATATCATGTGGCGAATGAAAATATAGCTCCAAGTAAAGTTACCGATAGAAGTACACGAAAGAGGGGATGCCTTCCGGGGCATCCCCAAGCTTTGGCTTTTAGGTGTCCTTAGATTATCTTGGGGGTGCCATGGGCATCCCCAAGCTTAGGCTCTTGCCACTCCTTGTTCCATAATCCATCAAATCTTTACCCAAAACTTGAAAACTTCACAACACAAAACTTAAAGTAGAAAATCTCGTGAGCTCCGTTAGCGAAAGAGAACAAAAGACCACTACAAGGTACTGTAATGAACTCATTCTTTATTTATATTGGTGTTATACCTACTGTATTCCATCTTCTTTATGGTTTATAAACTATTTTAGTAGCCATAGATTCATTAAAATAAGCAAACAACACACGAAAAAACAGAATCTGTCAAAAACAGAACAGTCTGTAGTAATCTGTAGCCAGCGCAAGATCTGGAACCCCAAAAATTCTAAAATAAATTGATGGACGTGAGTAATTTATCTATTAATCATCTTCAAAAATAATTAACTAAATAGCACTCTCCAAATAAAAATTACAGCAGTTCTCGTGAGCGCTAAAGTTTTTGTTTTTTTACAGCAAGTGTAACAAGACTTTCCCCAAGTCTTCCCAACGGTTCTACTTGGCACAAACACTAATTAAACATAAAAACACAACCAAAACAGAGGCTAGATAAATTACTTATTACTAAACAGGAGCAAAAATCAAGTAATAAAAATAAAATTGGGTTGCCTCCCAACAAGCGCTATCGTTTAACGCCCCTAGCTAGGCATAACAAGCAAGGATAGATCTAGGTATTGCCATCTTTGGTAGGTAATTCATAAGTGGCTCTCATAATAGATTCATAAGGTAATTTAATTTTCTTTCCAGGAAAGTGTTCCATGCCTTTCCTTAATGGAAATTGGAATCTAATATTTCCTTCCTTCACATCAATAATTGCACCAATCGTTCTAAGGAAAGGTCTACCAAGAATAATAGGACATGAAGGATTGCAATCTATGTCAAGAACAACAAAATCTACGGGTACATAATTCCTATTTGCAACAATAAGAACATCATTAATTCTTCCCATAGGTTTCTTAATAGTGGAACCCACAAGGTGCAAGTTTAGAGAGCAATCATCAAAATCACGGAAACCTAACAAATCAAACAAAGTCTTTGGAATCGTGGAAACACTAGCACCCAAATCACATAAAGCATAGCATTCATGATCTTTAATTTTAATTTTAATAGCTGGTTCCCACTCATCAGAAAGCTTTCTAGGGATAGAAACTTCCAATTCAAGTTTTTCTTCATAAGATTGCATCAAGGCATCAACGATATGTTTAGTAAACGCTTTATTTTGACTATAAGCATGAGGAGAATTGAGCACGGATTGTAACAAGGAAATACAATTAATCAAAGAGCAATTTTCATAGTTAAATTCCTTGAAATCCATAATAGTGGGTTTAGCAACATCTAGGGTTTTAATTTCTTTAATCCCACTTTTATCAATTTTAGCATCAAGATCAACAAATTCCGAATTCTTGGACGCCTTCTAGGTAAAGGTGGATCATATTCAGTCCCATCATTATCAAGATTCATATTGCAAACCAAAGATTTAATAGGGGACACATCAATTACTTTTAGATCTTCATCTTTATTTTCATGGGAACTAGAAGAACACGCTCTTATAAAGGCATCTTTCTTAGCACGCATCCTAGCGGTTCTTTCTTTGCACTCATCAATGGAAATTCTCATGGCTTTGAGAGACTCATTGACATCAGGCTTAGATGGAATAGATCTAAGTTTCAAAGAATCAACATCAAGAGTAATTCTATCAACTTTCCTTGCCAAATCATCAATCTTAAGCAATTTTTCTTCAATCAAAGCATTGAAATTCTTTTGCGAAGTAATAAATTCTTTAATATTAGATTCAAAATAAGAGGGCATCTTATTATAATTTCCATAAGAATTGTTGTAGGAATTACCATAATTATTAGAGGGATTACTAGGATAAGGCCTAGGATTGAAATTTCCTCTATACGCATTGTTACCAAAATTGTTCATACCAACAAAATTCACATCCATAGATTCATTATTATTCTCAATCAAAGTAGACAAGGGCATATCATTAGGATCAGAAGAAACACTCTTATTAGCAAATAATTTCATAAGTTCATCCATCTTTCCACTCAAAACATTAATTTCTTCTATCGCATGCACCTTTTTATTAGTAGATCTTTCAGTATGCCATTGAGCATAATTAACCATAATATTATATAGGAGTTTAGTAGCTTCTCCTAAAGTGATTTCCATAAGAGTGCCTCCCGCCGCCGAATCTAAAAAATTTCTAGAAGAAAAATTCAATCCGGCATAAATTTTTTGTATAATCATCCACAAATTTAAACCATGAGTAGGGCAATTACGTATCATTAGTTTCATTCTCTCCCAGGCTTGTGCAACATGTTCATGATCAAGTTGCTTAAAATTCATAATGTCGTTTCTAAGAGAGATGATCTTAGCGAGAGGAAAATACTTAGAGATAAAAGAATCTTTGCACTTATTCCATGAATCAATACTATTTTTAGGCAAAGAGGAAAACCAAGCTTTAGCACGATCTCTAAGCGAAAAAGGAAATAGCTTCAATTTAACAATATCATTATCCACATCTTTCTTCTTTTGCATGTCACACAAATCAACGAAGCTATTTAGATGGGTAGCGGCATCTTCACTAGGAAGGCCGGAAAACGGATCTTTCATGACAAGATTCAGCAAAGCAGTATTAATTTCACAAGATTCAACATCGGTAAGAGGAGCAATCAGAGTGCTAATAAAATCATTGTTGTTGGTATTTGTGAAGTCACATAATTTAGTATTATCTCGAGCCATCGTGACAAGCAAGCAAACTAACACACAAGCAAACAAAAAGCGGGTGAAAAGAGGCAAATAGAGGAAGAGAGGGAGGATAGAGGGAGAGAGGGCGAATAAAACGGCAAGGGTGAAGTGGGGGAGAGGAAAACAAGAGGCAAATGTCAAATAATGTAATGCGGGAGATAAGGGTATGTGATGGGTACTTGGTATGTTGACCTTTGCGTAGACCTCCCCGGCAACAGCCAGAAATCCTTCTTGCTACCTCTTGAGCACTACGTTGGTTTTCCCCGAAGAGGAAGGGATGATGCAGCAAAGTAGCGTAAGTATTTCCCTCAGTTTTTGAGAACCAAGGTATCAATCCAGTAGGAGGCTACGAGCGAGTTCCTCATACCTGCACAAAACAAATAAATCCTCGCAACCAACGCGAATAGGGGTTGTCAATCCCTACATGACCACTTACGATAGTGAGATCTGATAGATATGATAAGATAATATTTTTGGTATTTTTGTGATAAAGATGCAAAGTAAAATAAAGGCAAAGTAAAAAGCAAAGGAAATAACTAAGTAGTAGGAGATCAATATGATAAAGATAGACCTGGGGGCCATAGGTTTCACTAGTGGCTTCTCTCTAGAGCATAAGTATTCTACGGTGGGTGAACAAATTACTGTTGAGCAATTGACATAATTGAGCATAGTTATGAGAATATCTAGGTATGATCATGTATATAGGCATCACGTCCGAGACAAGTAGACCGACTCCTGCCAGCATCTACTACTATTGCTCCACTCATCGACCGCTATCTAGCATGCATCTAGAGTATTAAGTTAAAAATAGAGTAACGCCTTAAGCAAGATGACATGATGTAGAGGGATAGACTCATGCAATATGATGAAAATCCCATCTTGTTATCCTTTATGGCAACAATACAATACGTGCCTTGCTACCCCTACTGTCACTGCGAAAGGACACTGCAAGATTGAACCCAAAGCTAAGCACTTCTCCCATTACAAGAAAGATCAATCTAGTAGGCCAAACCAAACTGATAATTCGAAGAGACTTGCAAAGATAACCAATCATACATAAAAGAATTCAGAGAAGATTCAAATATTATTCATAGATAGACTTGTTCATAAACCCACAATTCATCGGTCTCAACAAACACACCGCAAAAAGAAGATTACATCAAATAGTTCTCCACAAGAGAGGGGGAGAACATTGTATTGAGATCCAAAAAGAGAGAAGAAGCCATCTAGCTAATAACTATGGACCCGTAGGTCTGAGGTAAACTACTCACACTTCATCAGAGAGGCTATGGTGTTGATGTAGAAGCCCTCCGTGATCGATGCCCCCTCCAGCGGAGCTCCGGAACAGGCCCCAAGATGGGATCTCGTGGATACAGAAAGTTGCGGTGGTGGAATTAGGTTTTTGGCTCCGTATTTGATCGTTTGGGGGTACGTAGGTATATATAGGAGGAAGGAGTACGTCGGTGGAGCAACATGGGGCCCACGAGGGTGGAGGGCGCGCCTGGGGGGGGGGGTAGGCACGCCCCCTACCTCGTGGCCTCCTCTCTTGTGTCTTGACGTAGGGTCCAAGTTTCCCGGGTCTTGTTTGTTGAGAAAATCACGTTCCCGAAGGTTTCATTCCTTTTGGACTCCGTTTGATATTCCTTTTCTTCGAAACCCTAAAATAGGCAAAAAACAACAATTCTGGGCTGGGCCTCCGGTTAATAGGTTAGTCCCAAAAATAATATAAAAGTGGATAATAAAGCCCAATAATGTCCAAAATAGTAGATAATATAGCATGGAGCAGTGGGAGTAGTGTGGGGGCGGTGAGGCTTCCATGGCAGCACAGCCAGCCACGGGAGGCAGGAGTAGGCGGCACGATCGGCGCTGCTTTGGGCGGCTGGAGCAAGAAGACAAGAGGTTGAAGAAGCACTATGGCGGTTGGATGGACATCGTACGGTCACTGGAGCTAGAATCGTTTATATTGACTAAGTTGACAAAGCCCTCTGTCCCCGTCAACTTAGTAGGCCCACAAGTCAGCCACCCACTATGGTGGGTCCCAGCTAGCACGGGGTATTCATTTTTTTGTGCGTAATAAGGAGGCACTTCCTTGTGTGCGAAGATATAGCTGGTGGGTCCGACCTGTCAGCGGGGGTAACGTTTTTTTCACGAAATACAGAAGCCCTTCCCGTGGGTCCTAGCTGTCAGGTGGAGGAATCATATTTTGTGCATAATAAGGAGGAATTTCCTTACGTGCGGCTATGGACCCAGCTGTCAGCCTCTCCACGTACAGTCCACTTCCGATGGATGTCGTTCATTGACCACGTTGACTAGGCCGCGCCAAGAGCACCAGGGCGGTGGACGACGGAGCCAGGGAAGACTCGCAGTTGTTCCCCACGCGGAGGAGTACGAGGGTTTACTGGTTCGTCTGCCGTCCCCGGAGAATAATGATGACCCACAATATAGGGGATCTATCGTAGTCCTTTCGATAAGTAAGAGTGTAGAACCCAACGAGGAGCAGAAGGAAATGATAAGCGGTTTTCAGCAAGGTATTCTCTGCAAGCACTGAAATAATAGGTAATAAATAGTTTTGTGATAAGATAATTGGTAACGAGCAACAAGTAACAAAAGTAAATAAAGTGCAGCAAAGTGGCCCAATCCTTTTTGTAGCAAAGGACAAGCCTGTAGAAACTCTTATATGATGCAAAGCGCTCCCGAGGACACATGGGAATATCGTCAAGCTAGTTTTCATCACGTTCATATGATTCGCATTCGGTACTTTGATAATTTGGTATGTGGGTGGATCGGTGCTTGGGTACTGTCCTTACTTGGACAAGCATCCCACTTATGATTAAACTCTATTGCAAGCATCCGCAACTACAACAAAAGTATTAAGGTAAACCTAACCATAGCATGAAACATATGGATCCAAATCATCCCCTTACGAAGCAACACATAAACTAGGGTTTAAGCTTCTGTCACTCTAGCAACCCATCATCTACTTATTACTTCCCAATGCCTTCCTCTAGGCCCAAATAATGGTGAAGTGTCATGTAGTCGACGTTCACATAACACCACTAGAGGAGAGACAACATACATCTCATCAAAATATCGAATGAATACCAAATTCACATGAGTACTAATAGCAAGACTTCTCCCATGTCCTTAGGAACAAACGTAACTACTCACAAAGCATATTCATGTTCATAACCAAAGGGGTAATAATATGCATATAGGATCTGAACATATGATCTTCCACCAAATAAACCAACTAGCATCAACTACAAGGAGTAATCAACACCACTAGCAACCCACAGGTACCAATCCCGGACTTAGAGACAAGAATTGGATACAAGAGATGAACTAGGGTTTGAGATGAGATGGTGCTGGTGAAGATGTTGATGGAGATTGACCCCCTCCCGATGAGAGGATTGTTCGTGATGACAATGGCGATGATTTCCCCCTCCCGGAGGGAAGTTTCCCCGACAGAACAGCTCCGCCAGAGCCCTAGATTGGTTCCGCCAAGGTTCCGTCTCGTGATGGCGGAGTCTTGTCCGGAAAGATGGCTTATGATTTTTTCCTCATCGAAAGACTCCATATAGAAGAAGATGGGCATCGGAGGGCCACCAGGGGACCCACGAGGCAGGGGGCGCGCCCAGGGGGGTAAGGCGCGCCCCCACCCTCGTGGGCAGGGTGTGCCCCCTCTCTGGAACTTCTTGTGCTCATTATTTTTTATATATTCTAAAAATGACTTTTGTGAAGTTTCAGGACTTTTGGAGCTGTGCAGAATAGGTCTCTAATATTTGCTCCTTTTCCAGCCCAGAATCCCAGCTACCGGCATTCTCCCTCTTTATGTAAACCTTGTAAAATAAGAGAGAATCGGCATAAGTATTGTGACATAATGTGTAATAACATCCCATAATGCAATAAATATTTATATAAAAGCATGATGCAAAATGGACGTATCAAATAACAGCAAGTGTGGGTGAGTAGAGGGATGGCTAGGCCAGTGATGGGAGTACGGTGGGGCGGTGAGGCCTACGCGGCAGCATAGCCGGCCGCGGGAGGAGGGAGCAGGCAGTCCCGCCGGCGCTTGTTTGAGCGGCTGGAGCAGGAAGAGCAAAGATTGAAGAAGCACGACAGCTGTTGGATGGACATCCAACAGTCACTGCTCTCGTGTGCATTATTTCCAATAATGTACAACCCATTTGCTAATTCTTAAGAATTTTTTTGGAGCCCATCTTCTTTTTGTTAGCATTACACCCCATTTTGTGGCCACGGTTAAAAAGTATACGAAATTTTGCATATTTCGGTGCGGTCAACTATTTTTAATCCCGAAATATCAATTCACATTCAAACTATTTTGAAAAATAATTTATATAAATATAAAATCCAAATAATTGTCCACTCATAAAAATCAATGGAATTTAAATCTTGTAATGAAAAAATTGAAACTATTTCCGGGTTTGATGTGTTTTAAAAATGTACAACCCATTTCTGGGCAAACCGAATGAAACTCTCCTCGTCTTGAAAGATTTGCAGCCCAGCAGGGCTGATAAAGCAAGTAGGCCTCGTTTGGGCATTTCTTTTAAAAAAATAGAACTGGGCTAGCCATTTTCAGCAAGAAAAAAAGTACAAATGGGCTCATGACGTGGTAAACATAAATAAAACCCTGGCTAGACGGGCCACAACCCCCGCACAACCCCATTGTTATCCTGATCCGTCGCTAAAACTAGTATAAATAACAACTGCCCGTTGCTCAAAAAAAACTGTGCGACCTGCTGGGTCCCTGGTGTCAGCCGCTCGTAGTGTAATTCTCTCGTTTATTGACTACGTTGACAATGGCGTGAGCCCTAGATGTCCAACCATTAGGAGGAACCATATTTTTGGGCTTGTAATATAGATGCACTTGCTTGCGTACTGCCATGACGCTGGTGGGTCCCTACTGTCTTCCTCTCCACATACAGTCATCTCCTTGTTCCTCTTGGTTGTTGACGACGTTGACAACGCAAGAGGGCAGCGCACCACGCACGGCGAGCGAACCAAGGCCGCAAGGCGGAGGACAACGACGAGGCCTCAGACAGAACGAACAGGAGCCGTGGAAGATGCGCCGGTCTAGTCGTAGGCGGAGGGGAGTATGAGGGTTGACTGGTTCGGGTGCGGGTGCGTGTTGGGGCTGACGTCGCCGAAGAATAACATGACGTGTGGGGGAATAGAGGGAAGGACTAGCCAACGTTGGAGGGTACATACGGTAGGGCGGCAGAGGCGCAACCAGCCATGGGAAGTGGGAGCAGGCGGAGCCGACGGGGTGGTTTGGTTTGGGTGGCTGGAGGAAGAAGAAGACAAGAGATAGAAGATAGACAACAGATGTTGGATGTCAATCCAACGGCTGGTAGGCAGAATCGTTTGTTGACTGGCTGGTGAGTCGACACCACCTTGGATAGGCTATTTCCTCGCGGGTCCCAAATGTCAGAATCCAATTCTGTCACGGTCATGCAACCTTTCCTATGAAAATCTACAGCCCATTTTATGTGCTAGTTCGAAATAAGTTTGTGGGTGCTGGTGGGGGCTAATTAGTTGGCTTCTATAATTCACAGTGAGCTCAAGCAGCCGGCAAGAGTGATGTTATTTCCCTTGGTTGGGTTTTGTTAGTTGTTACAATATTTCACTCTAAATTAAACGACTGGCAAGCCATTTGCCTTGCTTCAAAGAAAATATGACAGTCACAGCCAAGTTGAAAAGGGCAAGAACATCTAACTCCAACTTACAAACTGTACAAAAGCACGAGGCTTAATTGTTCATCATGTTTACAAAAAAACCAAGGTTGAAAAGGGCAACAACATCTAACTCCAGCACTGTTTTCGGCAGTCACAGTCAAATGGATCGGCCAGGTCCATAGAATTAACATCCTGGGTCGTAAAATTTACTGGATTATGACTACAATATGTTGTAAATAGAATCCCGACACGTTCAGAAGCTCTTTTGCCCACCTAAAACTCCTTTTTTTGCTCTTCCACATACCCATCCGTCAAAACCATGCTGCTGATAAACTTAAGCCTGATGGACAATAGTAACCTCGCATTCAGCAGGAAGAATGTGACAAATCTAGTGTTTGCACGGTTGGCTACATATCATTCTAGCGTTATTGTCTTTAATCGAATCTCATGAGAAGTGAGAAAATCCCGATGCTTACGAATCCACCGATTGGTTATAACTTTCTTACCCCGTCCTGTTGCCTAAATAGACATGAAGATTGAAAACAGTTAAGGTCTAAGAAAAGAGTGTCGAAAGAGCAACAACTGAACGGTTAATTCTAGTACACTATATGCGGGCTTCCAATGTGCGTGAAATTATCACCTTTATATACTTCTCCAGACATGGAAAGCATTGCAGCAAGCCAATAATCTTGTTCAGATCAAACTGTTTATTTGGATATATAAGATCTTGACAGAATCCAGCACCATTGATAGGCCATCCATGGAGAAACTCTTCATTGAGCATAGAACATAATATTAGTACAAAATGTGTACTCCAAGATGACATATAACTTATGCGCAGAAATTTAAAATGCAGTTTATGGTTACATGTGTAGATGATAATATAAATTACCTGAAGAACTATGGATCCAAACACCATATTGAAATGAGCAAAGAGATCATGTATTACACCCAAGATCTCCAATTTAGGCGCAGAGAGGACAGTTATTTGCAATGGTGAATAACTAGAATCAAGGATCAACCTTTGAAGTGAAGGGGCATCTTGAATGATGAGCTGCCTTCCGTCAAAAGAAATTCCAATTCTTACAAGGTTAGGCGACTTTATTTGGAGACAACCGATTCTAACTGTGAAAACAAGCACCGAGCACTCTAGGGAAGGGCAACTGGAGTGGATGATGTTGTGCAATGAGGCCTCCGATATACGAACTCGCACAAGTGAAAGTTTCTTGAGAAATGGGAGTCAAAGGTTTAGTACCAGATTGTCCGGTAGGTCGCACATCACAAAGGTGGAGGTGTGGAGAGAGGAGGAAAATCGCGAGATGGACATCGGTGCTGAGGGCACAGGTAGACGACGTTCGGTATCTGGTAGGTGATTTCCAGGGGAATAGTAGAACTCAAGCAGCTGTAGTTTTGAGAATTCAGGGGATTTCAGCCAGGCGTCCACCGTGCAGGGCATGGTATGCTTGCTTAGGTAGCATGATGGGATGCAGAGGCTTTGAACGGAACCCTGGTGGGAGGAGATGATGGCTCTGGGGATTTCAAAATCATTGAAGAGAGATAGCAGACGACAGTCGAGATTAAGGGGCATGACGCGCCATAGAGGGTGCCACCGAATTGAGAGGACTTGGGTGCGGCAGCAATCCTTGGTGGGGAGAAGCGAGACGATCTCCCCCAGGATGGTGTCTGGGAGATCGCTGATGTGGTCCACCCGTTATTCTACGGGTTCCTGGGATCTGGTGGGGGCAGGGTCGCCGCTTCTCCCGGTGCTGCCGGGTGCGGGGTCTACAACAGGCATCACCACTGGCGGGAGCCTCATCTTCTTGGCGCTGGGGTCAGCCGACTCCATTTTCCTCGAGGGCGTCGCGTTGCGCTCATGGATTTGAGCAGAGTAACGAATGACGAGCCTAGTTGTAATGCGAGTGAAGATAAAGGGGAGCTGGGGGTTTTCTGTAGTAGTGAGGAAGAAGGGGGGCTGGGGTTTTCTGTAGGACTGAGGTGAGGAATTTGGTTGTACGAGTGGACAGAGCTGACGTGAGGTGGGAGTGAGGAGGAGAAGAACACCCAGGTTTTTTGGCGGGCGGTGTGCCGGGTGTGGGTAGTGATAACCCACAAGTATAGGGGATCAATTGTAGCCTCTTTCGATAATTAAGAGTGTCGAATCCAACGAGGAGCTAAAGGTAGAACAAATATTCCCTCAAGTTCTATCGACCACCGATACAACTCTACGCACGCTTGACGTTTTCTTTACCTAGAACAAGTATGAAACTAGAAGTACTTTGTAGGTGTTGTTGGATAGGTGTGCAAGATAATAAAGAGCATGTAAATAAAAAGTAGGGGCTGTTTAGATAAAGACACAACTAAGTTAGTTTTAGTAAAGAGCTTTTGTTACGAGAAAGTTATTTGTCCCTAGGCAATCGATAACTAGACCGGTAATCATTATTGCAACTTTATTCGAGGGAGAGGCATAAGCTAACATACTTTCTCTACTTGGATCGTATGCACTTATGATTGGAACTCTAGCAAGCATCCGCAACTACTAAAGATCATTAAGGTAAAGCCCAACCATAGCATTAATGTATCAAGTCCTCTTTATCCCATACGCAAACAACCTACTTACTCAGGACTGTGCTTCTGTCACTCGTGCCACCCACCATAAGCAAATCATGAACATATTGCAAACCCTATAGCGGGAATCCCTCACGCTTGCGCGACACGGAGAGCACCATAGGATAGCACCAATAATAAAACATGCAACTCAAACCAATCACGATCATCAAATAACCCATAGGACAAAACGGATCTACTCAAACATCGTAGGATAGCCATACATCATTGGGAAATAATATATAGCATTGAGCACCATGTTTAACTAGAGATTACAGCGGGTAAGAGAGGGGTTACACTGCTGCATAGAGGGGAAGAGTTGGTGATGATGGCGGTGAAGTTGTTGGTGAATATTGCGGTGATGATGATGGCCCCCGGTGGCACTCCGACGCCACCGGAAGCGAGGGGGAGAGAGCCCCCCTCCTTCTTCTTCTTCTTCCTTGACCTCCTCCCTAGATGGGAGAAGGGTTTCCCCTCTGGTCCTTGGTCTCCATGGCATGGGAGGGGCGAGAGCCCCTCCGAGATTGCATATGTCTCTCCGTCTCTCTCTGTTTCTGCGTTCTCCTCTGCTGCCCTTTCACCGTTTCGTACATATATGGAGATCCGTAACTCCAATTGGACTGAAATCTTCGCCGTGATTTTTCCCCAAAAAATTAGCTTTCTTGCGGCCGAAGAAGGGCATCAACCGCCTTATGAGGAGACCACGAGGGTGAGGGGCGCGCCCCCTGCCTCGTGCCTCCCTCGTGCACCGTCTCGCGTGGATTTTTCTTCCGGAATTCTCCAAATATTCCAAAAATATTATCCGTCCCTTTTTATCCCGTTTGGATTCCGTTTGATATGGGGTTTCTGCGAAACATAAAACATGCAACAAACAGGAACTGGCACTGGGCACTAGATCAATATGTTAGTCCCAAAAATAGTATAAAAAGTTGCCAAAAGTATATGAAAGTTGAATAATATTGGCATGGAACAATAAAAAATTATAGATACGACGGAGACGTATCAGCATACCCAAGCTTAATTCTTGCTCGTCCTCGAGTAGGTAAATGATAAAAAAGATAATTTTTGATGTGGAATGCTACCTAGCATAATCTTGATCATATATCTAATCATGGCATGAATATTAAGGTACGAGTGATTCAAAGCAATAGTTTATCATTTGACATAAAAACAATAATACTTCAAGCCTACTAATAAAGCAATCATGTCTTTTCAAAATAACATGGCCAAAGAAAGTTATCCCTACAAAATCATATAGTCTGGCTATGCTCCATCTTCAGCGCACAAAATATTCACATCATGCACAACCCCGATGACAAGCCGTGCAATTGGTTCATACTTTTTAACGCGCTTCAGCTTTTTCAACCCTCACGCAATACATGAGCGTGAGCCATGGACATAGCACTATAGGTGGAATAGAATATGATGGTGGAGGTTGTGTGGATAAGACAAAAAGGGAGAAGGTCTCACATCAACGCAGCTAATCAATGGGCTATGGAGATGCCCATCAATTGATGCCAATGTGAGGAGTAGGGATTGCCATGCAACAGATGCACTAGAGCTATAAGTGTATGAAAGCTCAAACTGAAACTAAGTGGGTGTGCATCCAACTTGCTTGCTCATGAAGACCTCGGGCATTTGAGGAAGCCCATCATCGGAATATACAAGCCAAGTTCTATAATGAAAATTCCCACTAGTATATGAAAGTGATAACTCAAGAGACTCTCTATATGAAGAACATGGTGCTACTTCGAAGCACAAGTGTGGTAAAAGGATAGTAACATTGCCGCTTTTTCTTTTCCCTTTTTTTGCGGGCTTCTTTGACCTCTTTTTTTTGATGGGGCAATGGTCTAATAATGATGATCATCACACTTTTATTTACTTACACCCTAATATTACAACTCGATACTAGAACAAAGATATGACTCGATATAAATGCCTCCGGCAGTGTACCGGGATGTGCAATGATCTAGCATAGCAATGACATCAAAAAACAGACAAGCCATGAAAACATCATGCTAGCTATCTTACGATCATGCAAAGCAATATGACAATGAATGCTCAAGTCATGTATATGATGATGATGGAAGTTGCATGGCAATATATCTCAGAATGGCTATGGAAATGTCATAATAGGTAGGTATGGTGGCTGTTTTGAGGAAGATATAAGGAAGATTATGTGTGATAGAGCGTATCATATCATGGGGTTTGGATGCACCGGCGAAGTTTGCACCAACTCTTGAGGTGAGAAAGGGCAATGCACGGTACCGAAGAGGCTAGCAATGATGGAAGGGTGAGAGTGTGTATAATCCATGGACTCAACATTAGTCATAAAGAACTCACATACTTATTGCAAAAGTTTATCAGCCCTCGAAGCAAAGTACTACTACGCATTCCCCTAGGGGGATAGATTGGTATGAAAATACCATTGCTCGTCCCCAACTGCCACTCATAAGGAAGACAATCAATAAATACATCATGCTCCGACTTCGTTACATAAAGGTTCACCATACGTGCATGCTACGGGAATCACAAACCTCAACACAAGTATTTCTACTAATCCACAACTGCCCACTAGCATGACTCTAATATCACCATCTTTATATCGCAAAACTATTGCAAGGAATCAAACATACCATATTCAGTGATCTACAAGTTTTATGTAGGATTTATGACTAACCATGTGAATGACCAATTCCTGTCATCTCTCTAAATAGATATAAGTGAAGCAAGAGAGTTTAATTCTTTCTACAAAAGATATGCCCATGCTCTAACAAATATAAGTGAAGCAAAAGAGCATTCTACAAATGGCGGTTTTCTATGTAAAGAGAAACAGGCAGTCCAAACTTCAAATGATATAAGTGAAGCACATGAAGCATTCTATAAAGTCATACTCAAAAGATATAAGTGAAGTGCAATGAGCATTCTATAAATCAACAAGGACTATCTCATACTAGCATGGTGCATAAAATAAAAAAAATGAAAACTAAATGCAAAAGACGCTCCAAGATTTACACATATCACATGAATGAAACGAATCCGAAAACATACCGATATTTGTTGAAGAAAGAGGGGATGCCTTCCGGGGCATCCCCAAGCTTAGACGCTTGAGTCTCCTTGAATATTTACTTGGGGTTCCTCGGGAATCCCCAAGCTTGAGCTCTTTCCTCTCTTCCTTCTTCTCACATCGAGACCTTCTCGATCATCGAACACTTCATCCACACAAAACTTTAGCAGAAAACTCGGTAAGATCCGTTAGTATAATAAAGCAAATCACTACTCTAAGTACTATTGCAAACCAATTCATATTTTGTTTTGGCATTATATCTACTGTAATATAACTTTTCCATGGCTTAATCCACTGATATAAATCGATAATTTCATCAAAACAAGCAAACTATGCATCAAAAACAGAATCTGTCTTAAACAGAACAGTCTGTAATAATCTGAACATTAACCATACTTATGATACATTAAAAATTCTGCCAAAATTAGTAAAAATAAAAAATTTGTATATAAAGACATTTCAAAAAGATTCAGAACCATTTGACGTTCCAGTAAAAAAATGTAAAATCACGCACTATAGCTAAAGTTTCTGTCCTGCACCGCACAAACCAACAAGCATTGTAAACATCCTAAAGGCAAACCTTGGCACATTATTTTTATAATACAATGGAATTGTACGAGGGGATAATTATTTTTGTTGAAAAGTTTCTGTAATCAATATTCACAAAGTTTCCATGAGCATGAACAAAGTTCAAGGCTAGCTCCCACTTCAACAATGCTTGTCTCTCTCACTTTCACTTTCCTTTTTGAAAATGATTTAGGTTCCCCTCTTTATTTTTTGTGTTTTAAACTTTATAAAAGCACTCAATAGAAATAAATGACTCTCTAAAACTTCTGGGTTGTCTCCCTGGCAGCGCTTTCTTTAAAGCCATTAAGCTAGGCATATAGTGCTCAAGTAGTGAATCCACCCGGATCCCAAGGTATATCAAAGCCAATTTTAATTAACAATGATTTGTTATTTAGTAGTGAGCACAAAGCAACATATATCAAGCAAAGACGAAGTCTAACTCTCTTCGTATGCATCGGCATGTCATAAAAGAACAATTCATGCACACATAGTGGAGGCCAATGCATAGTATAAACAGTTTCTTGCAATTTTGTCGTGTTGGAAACATAGAGAGGTGGAGATATAGTTCCTCTCTCATAATAATTGCAAGTAGGAGAAGCAAGCACATGCATATTATATCTATCAAAATCATCATGTGCAACAGTAAAAGGCAACCCATCAATATAATCCTTAATAAGCACAAACTTCTGCGATATAGTGTAGTTTGGAGAATTCAAAAAGATAATAGGACTATCATGTGTGGGTGCAATAGCAACAATTTCATCTTTAACATAAGGAACTATAGCAAGTTCATCTCCATAAGCATAATTCATATTGGCATCTTGGCCACAAGCATAGCAAGCATCATCAAAAAGGGATATTTCAAAAGAATCAACGGGATCATAGAAATTATCATAGCATTCATCCTTCGGTAAGCATGAAGGGAAATTAAACAATGTATGAGTTGAAGAGTTACTCTCATTAGAAGGTGGGCACGGGTGATACGTCTGCAACGTATCTATAATTTATGAAGTATTCATGATATTATATTATCTGTTTTGGATGTTTATGGGCTTTATTATACACTTTTATATTATTTTTGGGACTAACCTATTAACCCAGAGACCAGTGCCAGTTTCTGTTTTTTCCTTGTTTTAGAGTATCGCAGAAAAGGAAAATCAAACGGAGTCCAATTGACCTGAAACTTCACGGAACTTATTTTTGGACCAGAAGAAGCCCACGGAGTATCAGAGATGGACCAAGAGAGTCCCAAGCTGCCCACGAGGGTGGGGGGCGCGCCCCCCTGCCTCGTGGACAGCCCGGAGATCCGTCGACGTACTTCTTCCTCCCATATATACCCATATACCCTAAAAACATCGGGGAGCACAATAGATCAGGAGTTCCGCCTCCAGAAGCCTCCGTAGGCACCGAAAACCAATCTAGACCCGTTCCGGCACCCTGTCGGAGTGGGGAATCCCTCACCGGTGGCCATCTTCATCATCTCGGCGCTCTCCATGACGAGGAGGGAGTAGTTCTCCCTCGGGGCTGAGGGTATGTACCAATAGCTATGTGTTTGATCTCTCTCTCTCTCTCTCTCTCTCTCTCGTGTTCTTGCGGTGATACGATCTTGATGTATCGCAAGCTTTGCTATTATAGTTGGATCTTATGATGTTTCTCCCCCTCTACTCTCTTGTAATGGATTGAGTTTTCCCTTTGAAGTTATCTTATCGGATTGAGTCTTTAAGGATTTGAGAACACTTGATGTATGTCTTGCGTGGGATACCCGTGGTGATAATGGGGTATTCTATTGATCAACTTGATGTATGTTTTGGTGATCAACTTGCGGGTTCCGCCCATGAACCTATGCATATGGGCTGGCACACATTTTCGTCTTGACTCTCCAGTAGAATCTTTGGGGCACTCTTTGAAGTACTTTGTGTTGGTTGAATAGATGAATCTGAGATTGTGTGATGCATATCGTATAATTATACCCAGGATACTTGAGGTGACATTGGAGTATCTAGGTGACATTAGGTTTTTGGTTGATTTGTGTCTTAAGGTGTTATTCTAGTATGAACTCTATGATAGATTGAACGGAAATAATAGCTTCGTGTTATTTTACTACGGACTCTTGAATAGATCGATCAAAAAGGATAACTTTGAGGTGGTTTCGTACCCTACCATAATCTCTTCGTTTGTTCTCCGCTATTAGTGACTTTGGAGTGACTCTTTGTTGCATGTTGATGGATAGTTATATGATCCAATTATGTTATTATTGTTGAGGGAACTTGCACTAGTGAAAGTATGAACCCTAGGCCTTGTTTCAACGCATTGCAATGCCATTTGTGCTCACTTTTATCATTAGTTACCTTGCTGTTTTTATATTTTCAGATTACAAAAACCTTTATCTACCATCCATATTGCACATGTATCACCATCTCTTCGCCGACCTAGTGCACCTATACAATTTACCATTGTATTGGGTGTGTTGGGGACACAAGAGACTCTTTGTTATTTGGTTGCAGGGTTGCTTGAGAGAGACCTGTTGGGGAACGTAGCAGAAATTCAAAATTTTCTACGCATCACCAAGATCAATCTATGGAGTAATCTAGCAACAAGGGGAAGGAGAGTGCATCTACATACCCTTGTAGATCGCTAAGCGGAAGCGTTCAAGTGAACGGGGTTGATGGAGTCGTACTCGTCGTGATCCAAATCACCGATGATCCTAGTGCCGAACGGACGGCACCTCCGTGTTCAACACACATACAGCTCGGTGACGTCTCCTACGCCTTGATCCAGCAAGGGGAGAAGGAGAGGTTGGGGAAGACTCCATCCAGCAGCAGCACGACCGCGTGGTGGTGGTGAAGGAGCGCGGAACTCCAGCAGGGCTTCGCCAAGCACTACGAGAGACGAGGAGGGAGAGGGGTAGGGCTGCGCCAACAGGGAGAGCAAATCACATGTGTTGGGCAGCCCCAAACCTCAAGTATATATAGGGGGAGGGGAGGGACTGCGCCCCCACCTAGGGTTCCCTCCCTAGGGGTGGCGGCCAGCCCTAGATCCCATCTAGGGGGCGGCCAAGGGGGGAGAGAGCGGGGCGCACCACTAGGTGGGCCTTAGGCCCATCTGAGCCTAGGGTTTGCCCCCTTCCCCTCTTGGAGGCGCCTTGGGCCTTGGTGGGAGGCGCCCCAGCCCACCTAGGGGCTGGTCCCTTCCCACTATTGGCCCATGTAGGCCTCCGGGGCTGGTGGCCCCACCTGGTGGACCCCCAGACCCCTCCGGTGGTCCCGGTACACTACCGGTGATGCCCGGAATACTTCCGGTGGCCAAAACCATACTTCCTATATATCAATCTTTACCTCCGGACCATTCCGGAACTCCTCGTGACGTCCGGGATCTCATCCGGGACTCCTAACAACATTCAGTAACCACGTACATACTTTCCCTATAACCCCAGCGTCATCGAACCTTAAGTGTGTAGACCCTACGGGTTCGGAAGTCATGCAGACATGGCCGAGACAACTCTCCGGTCAATAACCAACAGCGGGATCTGGATACCCATGTTGGCTCCCACATGCTCCACGATGATCTCATCGGATGAACCATGATGTCAAGGACTTAATCAATCCCGTATACAATTCCCTTTGTCTAGCGGTACGATACTTGCCCGAGATTCGATCGTCGGTATCCCAATACCTTGTTCAATCTCATTACCGGCAAGTCTCTTTACTCGTTCCGTAACACATCATCCCGTGATCAACTCCTTGATCACATTGTGCACATTATGATGATGTCCTACCGAGTGGGCCCAGAGATACTTCTCCGCTTACACGGAGTGACAAATCCCAGTCTCGATTCGTGCCAACGCAACAGACACTTTCGGAGATACCTGTAGTGTACCTTTATAGCCACCCAGTTACGTTGTGATGTTTGGCACACCCAAAGCACTCCTACGATATCCGGGAGTTGCACAATCTCATGGTCTAAGGAAATGATACTTGACATTAGAAAAGCTTTAGCATACGAACTACATGATCTTGTGCTAGGCTTAGGATTGGGTCTTGTCCATCACATCATTCTCCTAATGATGTGATCCCGTTATCAACGACATCCAATGTCCATGGTCAGGAAACCGTAACCATCTATTGATCAACGAGCTAGTCAACTAGAGGCTTACTAGGGACATGGTGTTGTCTATGTATCCACACATGTATCTGAGTTTCCTATCAATACAATTCTAGCATGGATAATAAACGATTATCATGAACAAGTAAATATAATAATAACCAATTTATTATTGCCTCTAGGGCATATTTCCAACAGTCTCCCACTTGCACTAGAGTCAATAATCCAGTTCACATCGATATGTGATTAACACTCAAGGTCACATCCCCATGTGACTAACACCCAAAGAGTTCTGGGTTTGATCATGTTATGCTTGTGAGAGAGGTTTCAGTCAACGGGTCTGCAACATTCAAATCTGTATGTACTTCACAAATTTCTATGTCATCTTGTAGATGCAACCACTACGCTACATTTGGAGCCATTTCAAATAACTGTTCTACTTGGAGCTATTCTAAATTGTTGCTCCATTATACGTATCCGGTATCTCTACTCAGAGCTATCCGGATAGGTGTTAAGGTTGCATCGACGTAACTCTTTACGTCGACCTCTTTATCACCTCCATAACCGAGAAACATATCCTTATTCCTCTAAGGATAATTTAGACCGGTATCTGGTGATCTACTCCTAGATTACCTTTGTACCCTCTTGCCAGATATGTGGCAAGGCACACATCAGGTGCGGTACTCAGCATGGCACACCGTATAGAGCCTATGACAAAAGCATAGGGGACGACCTTCGTCCTTCCTCTTTCTTCTGCCGTGGTCGTGCTTTAAGTCTTAACTTCATACCTTACAACTCAGGCAAGAACTCCTTCTTTGACTGATCCATCTTGAACACCTTCAAGATCATGTCAAGGTATGTGCTCATTTGAAAGTACCATTAAGCGTTTTGATCTATCCTTATAGATCTTGATGCTCAATGTTTAAGTATCTTAATCCAGGCTTTCCATTGAAAAACACTTTCCAAATAACCCTATATGCTTTCCAGAAATTCTACGTCATTTCTGATCAACAATATGTCAACAACATATATTCATCAGAAATTCTATAGTGCTCCCACTCACTTCTTTGGAAATACAAGTTTCTCATAAACTTTGCATACACCCAAAATCTTTGATCATCTCATCAAAGCATACATTCCAACTCCGAGATGCTTACTCCAGTCCCTAGAAGGATTGCTGGAGCTTTGCATACTTGTTAGCATCTTTCAGGATCGACAAAACCTTCTATTGTATCACATACAACTTTTCTTACGAAAACTTGGTAAGAAAACTTGTTTTGACATCCATCTGTAAGATTTCATAATCGAAAAATACAGCTAATGCTAACATGATTCCGACGGACTTAAGCATCGCTACGGGCGAGAAATTCTCATCGTAGTCAACTCCTTGAACTTGTCGGAAAAAACATCTTAACGACAAGTCGAGCTTTCTTAATGGTGATACTTACCATCATTGTCCGTCTTCCTTTTAAAAATCCATATGTACCTAACAGCCTTACGACCATGAAGTAGTTCTTCCAAAGTCTACACTTTGTTTTCATATATGGATCCTCTCTCGGATTATATGGCCTCGAGCCATTTTGGAATCCAGGCCCACCATCGCTTCTCCATAGCTCGTAGGTTCATTGTTGTCTAGCAACATGACTTCCAAGACAGGATTACGTACCACTCTGAAGTAGTACGCATCCTTGTCATCCCACGAGGTTTGGTAGTGACTTGATCTGAAGTTTCATGATCACTATCATAAGCTTCCACTTCAATTGGTGTAGGTGCCATAGGAACAACTCCCTGTGCCCTGCCACACACTAGTTGAAGAGACGGTTCAATAACCTCATCAAGTCTCCACCATCCTCCCACTCAATTCTTTCGAGAGAAACTTTTCCTCGAGAAAGGACCCGATTCTAGAAACAATCCCTTGTTGCTTTCGGATCTGAGACAGGAGGTATACCCAACTGTTTTGGGTGTCCTATGAAGATGCATTTATCCGCTTTGGGTTCGAGCTTATCGGCCTGAAACTTTTTCACATAAGCGTCACAACCCCAAACTTTTAAGAAATGACAGCTTAGGTTTCTCTAAACCATAGTTCATACGGTGTCATCTCATTGGAATTACGTGGTGCCCTATTTAAAGTGAATGTGGTTTTCTCTAATGCCTAACCCATAAACTATCGTGGTAATTCGAAAAGAGACATCATGGTATGCATCATATCCAATAGGGTGCAGTTATGATGTTGGGACACACCATCATACTATGGTGTTTCAGGCTGTATTAGTTGTGAAACAATTTCCACAATGTCTTAATTCTATGCCAAACTCGTAATTCAGATATTCATCTCTATGATCATATCATAGATATTTTATCCTCTTGTCATGACGATCTTTCAACTTCACCCTGAAATTACTTGAACCTTTCAATAATTCAGACTCGTGATTCATCAAGTAAATATACTCAACATCTACTCAAATCATCTGTGAAGTAAGAACATAACGATATCCACTACACGCCTCAGCACTCATTGGACTGCACACATCAAAATGTATTACTTCCAACAAGTTGCTTTCTAGTTCCATTTTACTGAAAATGAGGCTTTCAGTCATCTTGCCCATGTGGTATGATTTGCATGTCTCAAGTGATTCAAAATCAAGTGAGTCCAAACGGTCCATTTGCATGGAGTTTCTTCATGCATATACACCAATAGACATGGTTCGCATGTCTCAAACTTTTCAAAACGAGTGAGCCCAAAGATCCATCAACATGGAGCTTCTTCATGCGTTTTATACTGATATGACTTACGTGGCAGTGCCACAAGTAGGTGGTACTATCATTACTATCTTATGTCTTTTGGCATGAACATGTGTATCACTACGATCGAGATTCAATAAACCATTCATTTTAGGTGCAAGACCATTGAAGGTATTATTCAAATAAACAAAGTAACCATTATTCTCCTTAAATGAATAACCGTATTGCGATAGACATAATCCAATCATGTCTATGCTCAACGCAAACACCAATCTCGATGGTAGAGGGAGTGTGCGATGCTTGATCACATCAAGCTTGGAAAAACTTCCAACACATATTGCCAGCTCACCTTTAGCTAGTCTCCGTTTACTCCGCAGCCTTTTATTTCGAGTTTACTAACATTTAGCAACCGAACCGGTATCTAATACCATGGTGCTACTAGGAGTACTAGTAAAGTACACATTAACACAATGTATATCCAATATACTTCTATCGACCTTGCCAGCCTTCTCATCTACCAAGTATCTAGGGTAATTCTGCTCCAGTGGCTGTTACCCTTATTACAGAAGCACTTAGTCTCGGGTTTGGGTTCAACCTTGGGTTTCTTCACTAGAGAAGCAGCTGATTTGCCGTTTCATGAAGTACCCCTTCTTGCCCTTGCCCTTCTTGAAACTAGTGGTTTCACTAACCATCAACAATTGATGCTCCTTCTTGATTTCTACTTTTGTGGTGTCAAACATCGCGAGTACCTCAAGGATCATCATATATGTCCCTGATATATTATAGTTCATCACGAAGCTCTAGCAGCTTGGTGGTAATGACTTCGGAGAAACATCACTATCTCATCTGGAAGATCAACACCCACTTGATTCAAATGATTGTTGTACTCAGACAATCTGAGCACAAGCTCAACAATTGAGCTTTTCTCCCTTAGTTTGCAGGCTAAGAAAGTCGTCGGAGGTCTTATACCTCTTGACATGGGCACGAGCCTGAAATCCCAATTTCAGCCCTCGAAGCATCTCATATGTTTCGCGACATTTCAAAACGTCTTTGGTGCCTCAACTCTAAACCGTTTAACTGAACTATCACGTATTTATCAAAATGTGTATGTCAGATGTTCGCAACATCCACAGATGACGTTCGAGTTTCAGCACACTGAGCGGTGCATTAAGGACATAAGCCTTCTATGATGCAATGAGGACAATCCTCAGTTTACGGACCTAGTCCGCATAATTTCTACTATCAACTTTCAACTAAATTTTCTCTAGGAACATATCTAAATAGTAGAACTGAAGCGCGAGCCACGACATAATTTGCGAAGACCTTTTGACTATGTTCAGGATAATTAAGTTCATCTTATGAACTCCCACTCAGATAGACATCCCTCTAGTCATCTAAGTGATTACATGATCTGAGTCAACTAGGTCGTGTCCGATCATCACGTGAGACGGACTAGTCATCATCGCTGAACATCTTCATGTTGACCGTATCTTCTATACGACTCATGTTCGACCTTTCGGTCTTCCATGTTCCGAGGCCATGTCTGTACATGCTAGGCTCGTCAAGTCAACCTAAGTGTTTCGCATGTGTCCCGAGGCCATGTCTGTACATGCTATGCTCGTCAACACCCGTTGTATTCAAACGTTAGAATCTATGACACCCGATCATCATGTGGTGCTTCAAAACAACGAACCTTCGCAACGGTGCACAGTTAGGGGGAACACTTTTCTTGAAATTTTAGTGAGGGGTCATCTTATTTAAGCTACCGTCGTTCTAAGCAAATAAGATGTAAAATATGATAAACATCACATGCAATCAAATAGTGACATGATATGGCCATCATCACTTTGCTCCTTTTGATCTCCATCCTTGGGGCTCCATGATCATCATCGTCACCGGCATGACACCATGATCTCCATCATCGTGTCTTCATGAAGTTGTCTCGCCAACTATTACTTCTACTACTACAGCTAACGGTTAGCAATAAAGTAAAGTAATTACATGACGTTTATATTGACACGCAAGTCATAAATAAATTAAGACAACTCCTATGGCTCCTGCTGGTTGTCATACTCATCGACATGCAAGTCGTGATTCCTATTAAAAGAACATGATCATCTCATACATCACATATATCATTCATCACATCCTTTGGCCATATCACATCACAAAACACTTTCTGCAAAAACAAGTTAGACATCCTCTAATTGTTGTTGCAAGTTTTTACGTGGCTGCTATAGGTTTCTAGCAAGAACGTTTCTTACCTACGCGAAAACCACAACGTGATATGCCAATTTCTATTTACCCTTCATAAGGACCCTTTTCATCGAATCCGATCCGACTAAAGTGGGAGAGACAGACACCCGCTAGCCACCTTATGCAACTAGTGCATGTCAGTCGGTGGAACCAGTCTCACGTAAGAGTACGTGTAAGGTCGGTCCGGGCCGCTTCATCCCACGATGCCGCCGAATCAAGATAAGACTAGTAACGGCAAGCAAATTGACAAAATCGACGCCCACAACAACTTGTGTTCTACTCGTGCATAGAAACTACACATAGACCTAGCTCATGATGCCATTGTTGGGGAACGTAGCAGAAATTCAAAATTTTCTACGCATCACCAAGATCAATCTATGGAGTAATCTAGCAACGAGGGGAAGGAGAGTGCATCTACATACCCTTGTAGATCGCTAAGCGGAAGCGTTCAAGTGAACGAGGTTGATGGAGTCGTACTCGTCGTGATCCAAATCACCGATGATCCTAGTGCCGAACGGACGGCACCTCCGTGTTCAACACATGTACATCCCGGTGACGTCTCCTACGCCTTGATCCAGCAAGGGGAGAAGGAGAGTGTCGGTGTCAAAACCGGCGGATCTCGGGTAGGGGGTCCCGAACTGTGCGTCTAGGTCGGATGGTAACAGGAGGCAGGGAACACGATGTTTTACCCAGGTTCGGGCCCTCTTGATGGAGGTAAAACCCTACGTCCTGCTTGATTAATATTGATGATATGGGTAGTACAAGAGTAGATCTACCACGAGATCAAGGAGGGTAAACCCTAGAAGCTAGCCTATGGTATGATTGTTGTGTATGGAGTTGATTGCCTACGGACTACAACCCTCCGGTTTATATAGACACCGGATAGGGTTAGGGTTACATAGAGTCGGTTACAATGGTAGGAGATCTTGAATATCCGCATCGCCAAGCTTGCCTTCCACGCGAAGGAAAGTCCCATCCGGACACGGGACGAAGTCTTAAATCTTGTATCTTCATAGTCCAGGAGTCCGGCTGAAGGTATAGTCCGGCTACCCGAACACCCCCTAATCCAGGACTCCCTCAGTAGCCCCTGAACCAGGCTTCAATGACGACGAGTCCGGCGCGCAAATTGTCTTCGGCATTGCAAGGCGGGTTCCTCCTCCAAGTCCTTCATAGAAGATTGTAAACACCAAGAGTAGTGTCCGGCTCTGCAAAATAAGCTTCCACATATTGCCAGAGAGAGAATAATATTAACACAAATCAAATCTGCTGACGTATTTCGCAGTGCGTCATCACACTACAGCCAAGTCCTTTACTCGAATCGTTTTCACTTTTCCACCTCAGCCTGTTTTTGCGGGGCGGTTTCCTTGGCACGTCTTGTCAAAGCAGAGATCGTGTGCCCCCCTTTTACGGGATTCTCATCAATACGGACGTGGGTAACCCAATCGTGCCCATTAGCATGTTTTCTCGATTAAAGGCGAGTCCCAAACGGTTACGGGGAGGGCTCCTGGTATTCAACCTCTTATAAAGAGACCAGGGCCTTACTCCTTTTCTCCAATCCCAAAACAAGTTCGCCCGTCGCCTCGAGTTCCAACACCCTAGGCTCCAGATTCCGGGCGCCTCAGACCTTCGACAATATCCGATTCCGACCTTCAAGGCCGATGGATGCCCTCCTCCGTCACGGAGGAGGACGTGCTAAAGTTGAGAGAGGCTAAGTTCTTGACCGCCGAAATTTCGCACAGGTTGCCTGCTCAAAGGCAGGCTATCCCCAGTCCCCAGCCCGGTGAGAGCGTAGTGTTCGTGTCTCACTTCCTTCGGGGGTTAGGCTTCCCGATGGATCCCTTTGTGAGGGGACTGCTGTTTTATTACGGGCTGGAATTCCACGACTTAGCTCCGGAGTCCATCCTCCATATCTCCTCGTTTATCGTTGTATGTGAAGCGTTCCTCCGTGTTACCCCTCACTTCGGATTATGGCTCAAGACTTTCAAAGTGGAGCCGAAGATGATCAAGGGACGGCACGCAGAGTGCGGAGGCGCTGTTATAAGCAAAAATGCTGATGCTCCATGGCCCGAGGGCTCTTTTCAAGAGGAGCTAGGCTTGTGGCAACGAGAGTGGTTTTATATCACCACTCCCCGGAGCACCAAGTGGGTGGCGCTTCCTGCCTTTCGCCTGGGTCCCCCACCACGGCTAGCGTCATGGGTTAACAGAGGGTTAGATTGGGGTTTGCCCAAAGACGTGCCCTTGTTACAGGGCCGCATTAAGGATCTCTTGGAAGGAGACCTCAGCCTGGTCAAGGTGACGCAGGTCATGCTGATTCGCCGAATATTGCCCGGCAAACGTCGCTCCCTTCGCCTGTGGGAGTTTAATCCAGAGGGACCGCGAGCTCTCCAGAATTTCATGGGCGCAACGCCCGCGGAGATGTATAAACTGTTCTTCGGATCACGAGAGATGTGTCCGGATTTAACCGAGGACGCAGGCCTAAGCTGCAATCGCCCGGATACTCAAGTAAGCAACCTTGTGCCCGGACCTTCTATCCGTATAATTGTCATAAACTTGCCCCTAAAAGAGCCGTCCTTTTAAACAGGAGTGGATAGCGAAGGCAAAGCTGATCAGGTGTCCGGCTCCCCTTCCCGAAACCAGGCCGGATCCCGTGCTGGTCAGGATGCTGGAGATAATGCCTTTGGAGGGAAGCAAGGGGGAGGACAAGGAAACTATGGCCTCCTCGAAGGAGGCTGCTCCGAAGGGAGGAACCGACAATTCCTCTCCTAAGGGGAAGAAGAGAGCCGCCTCTGACGACCCGGAAACCATGGCCTCGAAGCGGGGGAAAAATCCTCGTCAGAGGGTCCGACGCCGGGGAGTTCCTCGGCCGGACTACGCCCTCAAGGGGATCAGCCCTCCAGCGAGCCGTAAGTAGAGAAAGATTTTCCTTTTGAGGGATGAGGGAAATCCTTGATTTAGATCTGAGAAGATTAACCGAATTTTTACCTTGTAGCTCGGACCTCAGCCCTTCTCAGCAGAGCTCGTCTTCGGGGGATCTCCTTCCGGAGATGATGGAGAGCGGGACGCCTCCCCCTGCCGTGCCGCCTAGCGAGGCGGGCGACCCTGAGGTGTCGTCGCGGAGGGTTTCTCCGAATCCGGCAGGGGCGGAAGATAGCTATGTGGCCCCCCGAGGTTCTCCGCGTCCGGCCTTCGAAAGAGGTCGTGGGACAAGTACGGCACCGTCTGGTGCTCGGCCGGAGGAGCTAAAGATTCTGCTGGGGCGAGCTTCTATCTCGGAGGAGCACCGTGCATTGATGGGCATGGTGATTGAAAGGATCTCATCTGCAGAGAGCGGATTGCATGAGGCCATCAAAAGTTTACTGACGGGTTTTGAGGTACATTAGATAATGTACACTTTTGTCAGTTGCGCATGAATAAGATGCGCCCTGTGTAGATAGTAGCCCCCGAGACTCTACGCGTCGTCAAGAAATGATGGCACGCGGAGGATCATAATCCCAGGTCTAAGATGTCGCCTTTGAATGTAGGCGGCAGGGTGTCCGGAATCGAGCCGAACTGATGATTTTGTCGAACAAAAGTGGCAACTGGACGTGGCAGATGCCGACATCGCGCTTGTCAACAAGCGGCTTGATGAGGCTCAAGGTATGTAATTCCTCGGGCGACATCAGGTAAGAAGAGTTTTATGCTAGTGTCTTATGATGTGTATGCTTAACGCAGATGGTGCGGCCGCCGTGGAGAGTCTTAGGGCAGAACTTGCCCGAGCTAAAGAACAAGCCAGAGAAAGTGATGCGGCTGCCAAGAAAGCCCTTGAAGAGCTGAGAGCCGAACAGGATGCTCATTGCCGAAGCAAGGAAGAGATGGCCGAGATGGCCGAAAAGTTAAAGAGTTCTGCAGACCGTTGCAGACTTCTTGAGAAAGAAGACCAAGCGAAACAGACGGACTTAGAGAAGGCCGTTGCCAATGCCAAGGACGCGCGCTCTGCGATGAGAGCTGCGAAAGAGGAGCTGCGTCAGGCCAAACAAATTGCGGCTGGAAAGCCCTTTATGCTGCGAAGGAAATTTTGCGATCCGAAGTTTGCTCCGTTGGACCGAATGTGGAGTGTGGAGGATACCTATCTGGATTTGGCAGCGAGTGCTGCTGATGCGACCGAACACTTTCGAGATTAGAAAGATCGCGAAGTGGAAAAGCTTTTCTGGTCGCAGTTTCACAATCCAGAGCGTCCGCTGGCAGTGGACGATCGTTTGGCTCAATGGGCTGAACTGAATAGGTTGTCCGGACTCGCCATGAAGTACGTCATGGGTCATCTGTGGCCGGGGAGATCGGAGCCGAAGAGTTATTTCAGCTTGGTGCAGCAATTCCTTGACGCGGTGCCGCGTATTAATGCAATGAAGAGGTCAGCATGCATAGAGGGCGCAAGGATGGCTCTTGCCCGTGTCAAGACATACTGGGCAGAGATGGAGACCACCATTGTTGCGTCCCGAGATTCGGACAAAAGCCGAGTACCCTCCGAGCACTATTTTCAGGAAGTCCTTGAAGGCGCTCGTGTAATAGAGACGCAGTGCTCGAAAGATGCTATGTTATGATAGCATATGTAATTATAAAGTAATATTTTGATAAACTGTAGTGGCCTTTTTATACTTGTGCCTTCAAGTATTGGGAACACCTCCTGTGCGGCCGTTTTAAGATATATATATACAAAATCTGAAAGATGGCAGTCGTTGGCTTCAGCCCCCACGCACATAGTGCGGGGGTGCTCGCAGAAGACGCATTTTCACACTTAACCCAACGTCTTGGTCCTACAAAGGAGGTGATAGCGCAGCGGGCCAGGCAACCGGACTATAATGCTTTAACACTTTCACTTAGCCATAGGAGCTTGACAGTGAGACTATTTAGGTAGCCCCTTGGTGGCGACTGCGCTCGCCCGAGTTCGGGGCGCGTATGTGCCTGACCGGGAAGCGGCCCTTCGTTAAAGCGGAGGAATCCGATAGATTCCGATAGGTCATCGAGTGGCTGACCAGTCTCACGCTACATCATGACAGTCAGTTTTCGGCTTTCTCTACTGAGGTGCTCGCCCGGCCGAACCGGGGCACAATCGCAGTAGTTCTCCTGGTGCTACCTTAGCCGATAGAGCGGAACGTAAGGTAGCCGAACTCAGGAGCCGGGCAACCCAACATTTGACCAAAGACATGATTCGGAGCTGATGCATATAATGCCAAAACTCGCGACGCCGAACACTCCCTAAGGTGTTCGGTCTTTATGAGTGCGGGCGAAACAACACTCTTTATTAAAAAAGCCCCTAGTGTCCAGGTACGTGCAAAAATTCTGACGTGGCCACATGCCAAGACGCCAGCCTCCTCCTTGGTTATATCAGAAAAAACCAGGGGATGTGTAGCAACAAGAGACAGTAAAAAAGGTTTACGCAGGGTCTTAATCTAAAAAGAATCCTTTAGGACGGGTCCCTACTGCACGTCTGCGCCTGTGTCTCCGTTGTGCCGTATCCTGGACGGGCGCCGCACGACGTTCATCTGTAAAAGAGAGGAACTGAGTTGAAAACGGGTCGTGCCGAAAAAGTTTAAAATAAACAAAGTATAAAGTAAAATATATAAGATTGAGCTTTATTGTCTCTTATTGTATATGCGTGGAGCCCCTAGTGCGGGGGTATGTGGCCTCTAGGCCTGCATCAATGATGATTTTGCACCGAACTCGTCTATCCGCGTTCGTGGTCTTGAATGACCTATTTCGAAGTTTTTTGGCCGGTGAGGCCATTTTGCTGTGGGGCTGTCAAAGCGGCCGCACAGTCCTCCGCTTGGGGAGGCGCACTTTAGTGCTTCCCCTTCAAAGAGATGATGCCTCGTGGACCGGGCATCTTAAGCGTAAGAGATGCATAATGCGGTATTGCGTTAAAGCGAGCGAAAGCTTCGCGTCCCAGTAGTGCTTGATAGCGACTTGAGAACGGGACGATATGGAAGGTCAGCTTTTCGCGGCGGAAGTTATCGGCAGAGCCGAATATGACTTCGAGCCGGAGAAAACCCATACAATGGGTGTCCGGACCAGGTATTACCCCTTGAAAGGAGGTTTTGCTGCGGCGGATTCTTGCTGGGTTTATCCCCATGTGCTGGATTGTATCCTGATATATCAGGTTTAGTCCACTGCCGCCGTCCATAAGGACATTTGAAAACTGGAGTCCGCCAATTATTGGATCGAGTATCAAGGCAGTCCAGCCTACATTCTTGATATTTCTAGAATAATCTAGCTGATCGAAGATGATCGGTTTTGACAACTAGTGGCAGGACCCTTTGGGGATGGGCCGTGTGGTGCGTACCTTTACGGGCGCCGCGCGTTTTGTTATGTGAAGTGAGTTCACTGTTTTTACTTCTTGTGGGAAGTTCTTTTGTTTCCTGGTGCTCTGCTTTTGGGGTTCGTCCTCGTCTTCGCTTGGTGTATCGAGCCCCTTGTGTTCGGCATTGAGTCTGCCGGATTGTTTGAAAACCCAACAGTCTCTGTGGGTATGGTTAGCAGGCTTCCCGGGAGTACTGTGTATCTGACATATCCTGTCCAGGATTTTATTTAGGTTGGATGGATCGTCCCTGTTATCCTGTGGGGGCGATTTTGCCTGATTTTGTCGTGAGCCTTTGAATCCGGCATTGACTGTCGTGCTCTTCGGACTTTTGTCCTTAGTCCAGCGACAGTCCTTGTTGCGTCGCGGTTTTCCGTTTCCATCCCTAATTTCGGATGTACTTGGGTCGTTGGGGCTGCACCTTGCCAACCAACTGTCCTCCCCTGCACAAAAGCGGGTCATGAGGCTTGTTAGTGCGGCCATTGTTCTTGGCTTTTCTTGGCCGAGGTGTCTGGCGAGCCATTCGTCTCGGACGTTATGCCTGAAAGCTGCTAAGGCTTCGGCGTCCCGACAGTCGACTATCTGATTCTTTTTAGTGAGGAATCTATTCCAGAACTGCCGAGCTGATTCTCTGGGTTGTTGAGTTATGTGACTAAGATCGTCTGCATCCGGAGGGCGGACATAGGTCCCTTGAAAGTTTGCTCGGAAAGCATCCTCGAGCTCTTCCCAGCTTCCAATTGTGTTTTCGGGAAGGCTTTTAAGCCAATGCCGGGCTGGCCCTTTAAGCTTAAGGGGTAAATATTTTATGGCGTGGAGATCATCTCCTCTAGCCATGTGTATGTGGAGGATATAATCCTCGATCCAAACTCCAGGGTCTGTTGTTCCATCATATGCCTCTATGTTTACGGGTTTGAATCCCTCTGGGAATTCATAGTCCAGGACCTCATCGGTGAAACATAGGGGGTGTGCGGCGCCCCTGTATTTGGGTGTGCCGGATTCTGATGATGGCTTCATAGCGTTGCTTACGAGAGCTTGCTTTCTTGGCCCATAAATGGACCTGACTGGGCCATGATGCGAATCCTTAAGTGGGTCGCATGCCGATTTAGGTGCGGCGCCGCTTGCCGCTTTATGGGGTCGTCTATCCGACCGTGTGGCTTTCTCATTTTTTGAATGCGAGGGCTCTAGGGCCTCTTCGTCGAATTCAGGCAGTAGCTTTCTTTTCGGATAGCTTTTAGTGCGGCGACTGTCGCCGTATTTATCTGCGGTATTGATTACTTTGCTCCATCTAATCCGGAGTGCATCTTCCGCTGTTTTTAGCTTCCGCTTCTGCTTTTTTAGGCTGCGTGCAGTTGCAACGAGCCTCTCGTGGAGATTCTTCTGCTCCATAGGTTTATCCGGCGTGAGGTCGTCCGGAATGCCGTTTTCGCCGGAGGAGGGATGTTCGGTTTCTCTATCCGTGTTGCCCTGTTCGGACGGTTGCTCTAAGGCCTGCTCGTCGTCTACCGGCTCGTCCTGCTCTATGGCTGGGTTTTTGTCGAGGCGGGGCTTGGGTCGGCGTTTACGCCGACGCTTTGATTGCTTTTCGGGGGGTCGATCTCCCGTCCCATCCCCTTTTTCCTCGTTGTCGCTTCCTTTAGGGGTATCCACCATGTACACATCGTGAGATGAGGTGGTTGTCCAATGCCCTATGGGCGTTGGTTCGTCGGTATCTCCTGCATCGTCATCCATGCTGTCGATGTCTCCGGAGTCGAAGTTGAGCACGTCGTTTAAATTGTCGACAGTGGCTACCAAGTGGGTGGTGGGTGGGCTTTGAATTTCTTCATCGTCCGTATCCCATCCTCGCTGACCGTAGTTCGGCCAGGGCTCTCCTGATAAGGAGAGAGACTTGAGAGAGTTCAGGATATCGCCGAAAGGCGAGTGCTGAAAGATGTCTGCGGCGGTGAACTCCATTATCGGCGCCCAACTAGATTCGATTGGCAGGGGCGTGGGGGGTTCGGAGTCTGGGGAGGAGTCCGGATCCTCGGAGTCACGGATCATGCAGAGTGCGGGGCTAGCGTTCGGCTCGATCGCCTTTGAGATTGAAGCCCCCGAGGTGACATCCAACCGCTCATCCTCGATTGGCGCAATAGCCTCCGAGTTAGGGGTCGGAACCGATGCGTGTGCGGCCTCCAGGACACTGTCCGGAGGCAGAGCTAGGTCATGCCCCTCGAGATAGTGCGGCGCGCTTGGCCGTGGCTCGAAACCGTCGAAGAACAAGTCTCCGCGGATGTCAGCCGTGTAGTTTAAGCTTCCAAACCTGACTTGATGGCCAGGGGCGTAGCTTTCGATCTGCTCCAGGTGGCCAAGCGAATTGGCCCGCAGAGCGAAGCCGCCGAAGACGAAGATCTGTCCGGGGAGAAAAGTCTCACCCTGGACCGTATCGTTGTTGATGATCAAAGGAGCCATCGGGCCTAAAGGCGACGACACAGAGGAACTCTCAATGAAAGCACCAATGTTGGTGTCAAAACCGGCGGATCTCAGGTAGGGGGTCCCGAACTGTGCGTCTAGGCCGGATGGTAACAGGAGGCAAGGAACATGATGTTTTACCCAGGTTCGGGCCCTCTTGATGGAGGTAAAACCCTACGTCCTACTTGATTAATATTGATGATATGGGTAGTACAAGAGTAGATCTACCACGAGATCAAGGAGGCTAAACCCTAGAAGCTAGCCTATGGTATGATTGTTGTGTATGGAGTTGATTGCCTACGGACTACAACCCTCTGGTTTATATAGACACCGGATAGGGTTAGGGTTACATAGAGTCGGTTACAATGGTAGGAGATCTTGAATATCCGCATCGCCAAGCTTGCCTTCCACGCCAAGGAAAGTCCCATCCGGCACGGGACAAAGTCTTCAATCTTGTATCTTCATAGTCCAGGAGTCCGGCTGAAGGTATAGTCCGGCTACCCGAACACTGCCTAATCCAGGACTCCCTCAGAGAGGTTGGGGAAGACTCCATCCAGCAGCAGCACGACGAGAGACGAGGAGGGAGAGGGGTAGGGCTGTGCCAATAGGGAGAGCAAATCACATGTGTTGGGCAGCCCCAAACCTCAAGTATATATAGGGGGAGGGGAGGGGCTGCGCCCCCACCTAAGGTTCCCTCCCTAGGGGTGGCGGCCAGCCCTAGATCCCTTCTAGGGGGCAGCCAAGGGGGGAGAGAGGGGAGCGCACCACTAGGTGGGCCTTAGGCCCATCTGAGCCTAGGGTTTTCCCCCTTCCCCTCTTGGAGGCGCCTTGGGCCTTGGTGGGAGGCGCCCCAGCCCACCTAGGGGCTGGTCCCTTCCCACTATTGGCCCATGTAGGCCTCCGGGGCTGGTGGCCCCACCTGGTGGACCCCCGGACCCCTCCGGTGGTCCCGGTACACTACTGGTGATGCCCGGAATACTTCCGGTGGCCAAAACCATACTTCCTATATATCAATCTTTACCTCCAGACCATTCCTGAACACCTCGTGATGTCCGGGATCTCATCCGGGACTCCGAACAACATTCGGTAACTGTGTACATAATTTCCCTATAACCCTAGCGTCATCGAACCTTAAGTGTGTAGACCTTACGGGTTCGGAAGTCATGCAGACATGGCCGAGACAACTCTCCGGTCAATAACCAACATCGGGATTTGGATACCCATGTTGGCTCCCACATACTCCACGATGATCTCATCGGATGAACCATGATGTTAAGGACTTAATCAATCCCGTATACAATTCCCTTTGTCTAGCGGTACGATACTTGCCCAAGATTCGATCGTCGATATCCCAATACCTTGTTCAATCTCATTACCGGCAAGTCTCTTTACTCGTTCCGTAACACATCATCCCATGATCAACTCCTTGATCACATTGTGCACATTATGATGATGTCCTACCGAGTGGGCCCAGAGATACTTCTCCGTTTACACGGAGTGACAAATCCCAGTCTCGATTCGTGCCAACGCAACAGACACTTTCGGAGATACCTGTAGTGTACCTTTATAGCCACCCAGTTACGTTGTGACGTTTGGCACACCCAAAGCACTCCTACGATATCCGGGAGTTGCACAATCTCATGGTCTAAGGAAATGATACTTGACATTAGAAAAGCTTTAGCATACGAACTACATGATCTTGTGCTAGGCTTAGGATTGGGTCTTGTCCATCACATCATTCTCCTAATGATGTGATCCCGTTATCAACGACATCCAATGTCCATGGTCAGGAAACCATAACCATCTATTGATCAACGAGCTAGTCAACTAGAGGCTTACTAGGGACATGGTGTTGTCTATGTATCCACACATGTATCTGAGTTTCCTATCAATACAATTCTAGCATGAATAATAAACGATTATCATGAACAAGGAAATATAATAATAACCAATTTATTATTGCCTCTAGGGCATATTTCCAACAAGACCATCTTCATCCTACGCCTCCCACAGATTGATAAACCTTAGGTCATCCACTTGAGGGAAATTTGCTACTGCCCTACAAACCTCTGCACTTGGAGGCCCAACAACGTCTATAAGAAGAAGGTTGTGTAGTAGACATCAATGGGTGATCGATCCGCTCTTCCTCCTTTTGTTCTTTGCTCTCCTCCTCATCTTTTTCATCCAATGAGCTCACAGTTTCATCAATTTATTCTTCCATAGATTCCTGCAAAATATTAGTCTCTTCTAGGACAGCGGTGACTTTCTCAATAAACGCATCAATATCGGAATTGTATTCATAATTCTCATAACAATATTTAAGGATAGCTAAATTTTTAGGTCTATAGACAGCATCATAAAGATTTTCATATTCTTTGAACATAGATTCAATTTCATAAGCACCCATAAAAGAAACAAATTCTTCTATTTGTTCCACATCATAGTAGTCATATATACCTCTAGCATAAGAAGCCAAAGTTTCATTATCATTAAATTTGCATAAAAAGGGAAGGTGTGGAGCCTTCATCCTAGAGCAACAAGTATAATCATATCTCAAGCATAGTTTCCTAGCATACCATTTCAACTTAAAATTTGATCCCATAATAGTTTCCCCTTTTGAGTCAAGTGATAATCCCTAAAGTATTCACGTTGATCCAACGTGTCTCCCATTACCAAATTGAATGGGGTTTTCTCTGGATTATCAAAGTAGTACATAATATCTGTCACATAACGTGCATCGAGGGTTTTAGGAGGTTCCTCATCTCCATGAGCAGCAAGTACACCTAATTGGTTTTAGTATTTCATGTTCCATATCCATGACTAAAGATAAAGAACAACTAAGAATAGAAAATAAAAAATTACTTAGTGATAAAGCAAACAAGCACACACGAGAATATTCACCCCACGCTATTGCTCCCCGGCAACGGCGCCAGAAAAAGGTCTTGATAACCCACAAGTATAGAGGATCAAGTGTAGCCTCTTTCGATAAGTAAGAGTGTCGAACCCAAAGAGGAGCTAAAGGTAGAACAAATATTCCCTCAAGTTCTATCGACCACCGATACAACTCTACACATGCTTGACGTTCTCTTTACCTAGAACAAGTATGAAACTAGAAGTACTTTGTAGGTGTTGTTGGATAGGTTTGCAAGGTAATAAAGAGCATGTAAATAAAAAGTAGGGGCTGTTTAGATAAAGATACAACTAATTTAGTTTTAGTAAAGAGATTTTTGTTACGAGAAAGTTATTTGTCCCTAGGCAATCGATAACTAGACCGGTAATCATTATTGCAATTTTATTTGAGGGAGAGGCATAAGCTAACATACTTTCTCTACTTGGATCATATGCACTTATGATTGGAACTCTAGCAAGCATCCGAAACTACTAAAGATCATTAAGGTAAAACCCAACCATAGCATTAAAGTATCAAGTCCTCTTTATCCCACATGCAAACAAGCTACTTACTCGGGTCTGGGCTTCTGTCACTCGTGCCACCCACCATAAGCAAATCATGAACATATTGCAAACCCTACAGCGGGAATCCCTCATGCTTGCGTGACACGGAGAGCACCATAGGATAGCACCAATAATTAAACATGCAACTCAAACCAATCATGATCATCAAATAACCCATAGGACAAAACGGATCTACTCAAACATCATAGGATAGCCATACATCATTGGGAAATAATATATAGCGTTGAGCACCATGTTTAAGTAGAGATTACAACGGGTAATAGAGGGGTTACACCGCTGCATAGAGGGGGAATATTTGGTGATGATGGCGGTGAAGTTGTTGGTGAAGATTGCGATGATGATGATGGCCCCCGGTGGCACTCCAACGCCACCGGAAGCGAGGGGTTGAGAGCCCCCCTCCTTATTCTTATTCCTTGACCTCCTCCCTAGATGGGAGAAGGGTTTCCCCTCTGGTCCTTGGTCTCCATGGCATGGGAGGGGCGAGAGTCCCTCTGAGATTGGATCTGTCTCTCTGTCTCTCTCTGTTTCTTTGTTCTCCTCTGTTGTCCTTTCACCATTTCGTACATATATGGATTTGAGTTTGCCTCATACGCTTCATCTTTTTAATATCTTTCGTGAAAATGATGGAAGGGAAAATTGTGCTTAAGTGTTAGAAGAAGAATGTATTAGAATGTTTGGCACTAAATATTTGAATGATGAGCATGACTACAATGTTGTTAGTATGAATTCCTTGAATATCCATGATACTAATGATATGCAAAGCCACAAGCTTGGGGAAGCTATGTTTGATGAAGATGATATTTTTTGTCCCCCAAGTTTTGATGAGCAAATTTATTATGGTGAAAGAATGCCTCCTATTTATGATGATTATATTGATGAAAGTGGATTTGGAGAGGTCATGACTTTATTTTGTGATGAATCCACTATTCCGGAAGAGGTTCCAATTGATTATGAGAACAAAGTTGCTATCTATGATGATTATTGTGATGAATTGTATGCTATAAATAATAATGATATCCATGAAACTTGTCATCATGATTTTAGTTTTCAATTGGATTATGCCTCAGATGATAATTATTTTGTTGAGTTTGCTCCCACTATTATTCATGAGAAGAATTTTGCTTGTGTGGACAGTAATAAAATTTCTATGCTTGTAGATCATGAAAATAATGCTTTAGGTGCTGGTTATATTGTTGAATTCATTCATGATGCTACTGAGAATTATTATGAGGGAGGAATATATGCTTGTAGGAATTGCAATAATATCAAGTTTGCTCTCTATGTGCTTAAAGTTTTGAAGTTATGCTTGTTTTCCCACAAGTTGTTTGCTCAAAAAATACCTATGAATAGGAAGTGGGTTAGACTTAAATGTGCTAGTAATATTCTTCATGACGCTCTCTTTATGTTTCAATTCTTATCATTTATGTGAGCATCATTGAAATCATCATGGCTAGCTAGGGGCGTTAAACGATAGCGCTTGTTGGGAGGCAACCCAAATTTATTTTTGTTCCTTGCTTTTTGACCCTGTTTAGTAATAAATAATTTATCTAGCCTCTGTTATGATTGAGCTTTTATGTTTTAATTAGTGTTTGTGCCAAGTAGAACCGTTGGGAAGACTTGGGGAAAGTCTTGTTGATCTTGCTGTAAAAAACAGAAACTTTAGCGCTCACGAGAATTTCCATTTTTTATTGGAGAGTGCAATTTAGTTAATTATTTTTGCAGATAATTAATAGATAAATTCCTCACGTCCAGAAATTTATTTTTGAATTTTTGGGGTTCCAGAAGTTTGCGTTAGTTACATATTACTACAGACTGTTCTGTTTTTGACAGATTCTGTTTTTCGTATGTTGTTTGCTTATTTTAATGAATCTATGGCTAGTAAAAGAGTTTATAAACCATAGAGAAGTTGGAATACAGTAGGTTTAACACCAATATAAATAAAGAATGAGTTCATTACAGTACTTTGAAGTGGTGTTTTGTTTTCTTTCGCTAACGGAGCTTATGAGTTTTCTGTTAAGTTTTGTGTTGTGAAGTTTTCAAGTTTTGGGTAAAGATTCGATGGATTATGGAATAAGGAGTGTCAAGAGCCTAAGCTTGGGGATGCCTAAGGCACCACAAGGAAATATTCAAGGACAACCAAGAGCCTAAGCTTGGGGATGCCCCGGAAGGCATCCCCTCTTACGTCTTCGTTCATCGGTAACTTTACTTGGAGCTATATTTTTATTCACCACATGATATGTGTTTTGCTTGGAGCGTCAATTTATTTTGTTAGGATTTGATTTCTGTTATTTAGAACAATGTTTTGCATCTTTTATTTCAATAAAAGTGGCATTGATAGCCTTTACTATGCCTATTTTACAAGTCCACATGTTGCTGTTTGAAAACAGAAAGTTTACCGCTGTTGCAAAAATTCCCTAGAAAAGTAAGAATGTGATAAAATGTTGAGAACTTTTGCATAATAAGATCTGATAAATTTACTACAGTGGGAATTTTCTTTCATAATTTTTGGAGGTAGGGAAGTATGGATCTTGCTGCACTCTTTACAGACTGTCCTGTTTAGGCAGATTGCTGTTATGTTTGCATTGTTTGCATATGTTTGCTTCTTTAATGATTCCATTTGAGGATATGACTATTAAATATGCATAGGCATTTAGTATGCAATGTTGAATAATAATTTTAGTGATTTGCTACAGTAGAGTATGATAAGGTTTTTGCACTGGTTTATACTAACTTATCTCACGAGTCCTTGTTGAGTTTTGTGTGGATGAAGCTTTTGAGATTTAGGGAGACCGTGATATGAGAGGAATTAAGGAGACACAAAAGCTCAAACTTGGGGATGCCCAAGGAATCCCAAGATAATATTTCAAGAAGTCTCAAGCATCTAAGCTTGGGGATGCCCCGGTTGGCATCCCACCTTTCTTCTTCAACAACTATCGGTTAGTTTCGGTTCATCCTAAGTTTTTTCTTATTGACATGATGTTTGCCATTCTTAGAATGTCATTTTACTTTGATTTGATTTCTGTTTGAATAAAATATCAAGATATGAATTTCTTAAACGAGAGAGAGTCTTCACATAGCTACATAATTATTTAACTACTCATTGATCTTCACTTATATCTTTTTGGAGTAGTTTGTCATTTACTCGTGTGCCTCACTTATATCCTATGAGTAAATGGTTGAATGATTTGAATGTCATAAATCTGAAATTATATATGTTTCATATGCTTATCCCATGGGGAGTAATGACTTTACATGTAAGAAGTAGAGGTGGTAAATTTATTGAAGGTTAGCAAACATTGTATTGGTCACTTGAACAATTCATGAAAGAATATTGAAGGAAGAGAGATTTCACATATAAATATACTATCTTGGACACTTTTGTAATTGTGAGCACTCATTAAAATATGATAGGCTAAAAGGTTGATGTTGGACAAGGAAGACAACGTAATGGGTTATGTTTTCTTATATTCAAAATAAAGTATATTGTCATGGATCGCCCAACACGTTGAGCTTGAATTTCCCCCTCATGCTAGCCAAATTCTTTGCACCAAGTAGAAATACTACTTGTGCTTCCAAACATCCCTTAAACCAGTATTGCCATGAGAGTCCACCATACCTACCTATGGATTGAGTAAGATCCTTCAAGTAAGTTATCATCGGGGCATGCAATAAAAATTGCTCTCTAAATATGAATGAGCTTTATACGATCTTGTGATATGGAAGCAATAAAAGCGATGGACTGCATAATAAAGGTCCCTATAGCAAGTGGCAATATAAAGTGATGTTCCCTCGCATTAAGATTTTGTGCATCCAACTATAAAAGCGCATGGCATCCTCTGCTTCCCTCCGCGAAGGGCCTATCTTTTATTATTGTCTTTTTACCTTATGCAAGAGTCATGGTGATCTTCACCTTTCCTTTTTTTCATTTTATCCTTTGGCAAGCACCTCGTGTTGGAAATATTCTGATATATATATATATATATATACCCAATTGGATGTAAGGCATCATGAACTATTATTGTTGACATTACCCTTGAGGTAAAAGGTTGGGAGGCGAATCTATAAGCCCCTATATTTCTCTGTGTCTGATTAAAACTTTGAACCCATAAATATTGCGTGAGTGTTAGCAATTGTGAAAGACTAAATGATAGTTGAGTATGTGGAGTTTGCTAAATCAAAGCTCTGACATGGACTCTTCCTGAAAATAAGATGAATTGTAATTGTTTGATGAATAATAACACGGTTTGTTAGTTTTCAAGAAAGTTTATGATCTATACTTTAACATGTGAATAGCTTGTTACTTGATCATGAGAAGCTTTATGAGATGAGCTACTATTATGATATATAATGATGCTAGAAAAGGTGATTGAAATTATCATTGATCAAACTTATGCACCTGCTAGCATTCACACTTCATAAATTATTTATTTTTATCATTTACCTACTCGAGGACGAGCAAGAATTAAGCTTGGGGATGCTGATACGTCTCCAACGTATCTATAATTTATGAAGTATTCATGCTATTATATTATCTGTTTTGGATGTTTATTAGCTTTATTATACACTTTTATATTATTTTTGGGACTAACCTATTAACCCAGAGCCCAGTGCCAGTTTCTGTTTTTTCCTTGTTTTAGAGTATCACAGAAAAGGAAAATCAAACGGAGTCCAATTGACCTGAAACTTCACGGAACTTATTTTTGGACCAAAAGAAGCCCATGGAGTATCGGAGATGGACCAGGAGAGTCCCGGCTGCTCACGAGGGTGGGGGGCGCGCCCATTGAGGGAGTCCTGGACTAAGGGGTCCTCGGGCGTCTGACCTATTATCTGTTGGGCCGGACTGATGGGATATGCAGACATGAAGACCGAAGATTATACCCGTGTCCGGATTGGACTCTACTTGGCGTGGAAGGTAAGCTAGGCGAACGATTATGAAGATTCCCTCATATGTAACCGACCTCGTGTAACCCTAGATCTCTCTGGTGTCTATATAAACCGGAGAGCATAGTCCGGATAGGACAAATTCATTACCATAAACTCATAGGCTAGACTTCTAGGGTTTAGCCATTACGATCTCGTGGTAGATCAACTCTTGTAATACTCATATTCATCAAGATCAATCAAGCAGGAAGTAGGGTATTACCTCCATAGAGAGGGCCCGAACCTAGGTAAACATCGTGTCCCCCGTCTCCTGTTACCATCCATCCTAGACGCATAGTTCGGGACCCCCTACCCGAGATCCGCCGGTTTTGACACTGACATTGGTGCTTTCGTTGAGAGTTCCTCTGTGCCATCGCTAAGAGGGTTGATGGCTCGCCTTGTTGTCAAGGATAATATCATCTCCGGAGGAGCCCTGGACCCAAAGTCAGACCATCCGCCTCGGCGGCTTCGTCATGACCGCCTGCTCGGCCCTCAAGCCGACGATGACCTCTCAAGTCATCGAAAATCACCTCCGTGTTGATCCCGAATACTCCACCCGCATGGATCCAGTGGAGTTGTCGTCATTGAACGAACTCCTGGATCGCATGGCCGCCTTAGGGGTCGCTATAGACTACGATCGGGTCGGGCTAAAACCTGACCAGAGAGAAATTAAAACTCCACCGATCACCCATCAGATAGCGGTAGTCGAGGAGCGGAGCAACTCTTCCACTATATTGAAGACGAACTATGTTCGGATCACTGATCTTGAAGAGCCGGATACTTTCCGACAGAAGGTCATGTCTCTTCCTCTGAACATATGACGAGCCTAAAAAATCAGTCGATATCCCGGAGCCCGAACTATCCGGCCCGGTAGACCTCCAAACTCTGGATCCAAAACCAGGTCAGGGTTCGGATTCAATTCCACCCACCCACCCGGACATAGATGCTCTCAAAGGCATCAAACAACAGCCTCAGGAATCGGTCCACCACTTCTGGGGCAGATTCCTCCTTGTCAAAAACAAGGTAAAAGGCTGCTGCGACGAAGACGCGATAGCAGCATTCCACAACAAGTGCGCGAACGAAGGCATCCTTAATGCCATCAATTGCCGCCGCATACTAACATTCGCTGACCTAGCAACCATTATACAAAAGTACAGTGCGATGGAAAGCGCCTGGAAAACTCAGGCAGCTGGCTGGGAGCCATCCCAGCTCCCCTTACAGGTGAAAAGGGTGCACCCCCGTGGCACGCCCAGAGGAACAGTCAAAAAACATAAACCTATTCTGGTGCACGACACCGTTATGGAGGGATGGCTCAATGGCCTGTGCAAAATACACACGACGCTAGATACCATGGCGACCCATAGCCTTAGAGCATGTTGGATACTCCGGCAGGTAGCCAAGAGCGGCAAGGACATCCTTACCAAGGACAACCCAGAACAACACCCTCCAGCAAACGATGACAATAGAGTATTGGCAGTCTTCGAGACATTCACTTCAAACAACAAGCGTAAAAGCGCCCTGCGCGGTCTCGCCGAAGTTTGTCAGGTCACTGCAATTGACCCCTGGAATGACATGGCCATAACGTTCAATGCCAGTGACGAACCTAAATATAGAACAGTCCGAGCGTCAGCTGCCCTAGTCCTTAGTCCCATCGTGGATGGCTTTCGACTTACAAAAGTCCTCATGGACGGCGGCAGCGGACTCAACCTCACTTACAAGGATACGCTCCACAAGATGGAAATAGATAGGAGTCGCATCGAGAAAAGTAGACCAACCTTTCGAGGTATCATTCCCAGCCAGGAAGCTCGGTGTGCAGGAAAAATTACACTTGATGTGGTGTTTGGCACGCTGGAGAATTACCGGTCCGAAGAAATAACTTTCCAGGTGGCCCCTTTCAATAGCGGGTACCATGCCCTGTTAGGGCGAGATGCCTTCATGCACTTTCAATCCATACCTCATTATGGGTATATGAAGCTAAAAATGCCTGGACCTAATGGAATAATCACCCTCGTTAGCGATCCGGACATAGCCCTCCACGCCGAGAATAAAACCGCATCCTTGGCCCTCGAGGCATTATTTGAGGCCCTTGCGTCCAAAGAACTAAGCGCACTACGCTCCACCATGGATAAGGACGATGTGATCCTGGACAAACGACCCAAATCCACTTCCTTCAGGCCAGCAGAAGAAATAGTCAAATTTCAGGTCCATCCAACAGACCCGAAGAAGACAGCGTCTATCAGAGCACAACTCAGCCCTGCAGTCGACACCGCACTACGAGACTTCTTGCACGAAAACTGGGATATACTCGCCTAGCATCCTTCCGATATGCCAGGAATCCCGAGCGAGTTGGCCGAACATAGCCTCAACATAGTAAAGGGATACAAGCCGGTCAAACAAGCTCTGTAGCGCTTTTTCGAACCCAAACGACAAGCTATGGGGGAGGAGCTATCCAAAGTCATCAAGGCCGGATTCATCAAAGACATTAAACATCTGGACTGGCTGGCAAACTTGGTAATGGTACCAAAGAACGATAAATCCTGGCGCCTATGCGTCGATTTCAAAGACCTTAATAAAGCCTACCCTAAGGATCCCTTCCCTCTTCCCCGCATTGATCAAATCATTGACGCCACCACAGGTCACAACTCGCTATGCTTCCTTGATGCATATTCCGGATACCATCAAATCAAAATGAAGGAGTCCGATCAAGCTGCAACAACATTCATTACACCATACAGGCCGTTTTGCTTCAACACCATGCCTTTCGGGCTCAAGAACGCAGGCGCCACCTACCAACGCATGATCCAAACATGCCTCGAGAAACAGATCGGCAAAACAGCGCATAACAAAAAAAGACACATCCGTGACATTTTGGGCCGAACGATTTTTTTCTGTCATGCATATGACACTTCTATGATGATAATTGTGACAAAACTCAGTATCATCATAGATGGTGGGCTCCTACTTCTATGACAAAAAATCATGACAGAAAATGAGCTTTTCGTCCTGGGCAGGCCGGAGACGCAGCTGCATAACATTCTTTGGGCCGTCCATGACAGAAAAAACCGTGGTAGAAGCGAGGGCGAGGAAAATTTCCGGGAGTTCCCGGTTACGGTGGGATGTCGGGGGCCAAGCGATGCGCATTTCTCTCGTACACGTGCGCGCGTGTGTGTGAGGTGTTGGCTCTAACTGAACCCGAGCGAGGCGTTGGGCTCTAACTGAACCCGAGCGATTGCACTGCAGGCTACGCGTTACTGAACCCGAGCGCTCGATCGATGGCTGTTAACTAAACCCGATTGAGCGATTCCTTCGCTACTGCTTCTAACTGAAGCTGATTGATTGGATGAACAGTGAGCGTTGTGGGGGGGGGGTGGATGAACAGTGAGTGGTGGCGTTGCCTCTGGATTAACAGGACCCCGTGGTGTGGAGGGCTGGATGAAAAGTAGATGGTGGAGGGGTGCCCATGGAGGGGTGGTTGAACATGCCCCTGTGGTGTGGAGGGTTGGATGAACAGTAGACGATGGAGGGGTGCCCATGGAGGGGTGGTTGAACAGTAGCCGGTGGAGTAGCGCGCGGTGGAGGCTGGATGAACAGGAGCCCGTGGAGGCTGGAGGAGGTCGACGGTGGAGATGAACAGTATCCCGTGGAGACCCATTTTGCGGTACGCCACACCCCTCCCAATGAACAGGACTCCCGTTTCGACTGTAGGAGGTCTGTTTCGTCCGTTTTGCGGTACGCCACACCCCTCCTGATCAACAGGAGCCCCCGTTTCGACTGTAGGAGGTCCGTTTCCTCCGTTTTGTGGTACACCACACCCCTCCCGATCAACAAGACCCCCGTTTCGATCGTAGGAGGTCCGTTTCCTCCGTTCTGAGGTACGCCAAGCCTCGTTTCCATCACCTGTTCCGTCCAAGCCCTCCCAATGAACACGACCACGCATTCCGTTTTGACCCAGCCGGTTGGCTCCCACGCGTTCCGTTGCCTCCCGATGAACACGACGCGTTCCATTGCCTCTCCATGAACACGGCGCATTATGTTGCCTCCCCATGAACACGACGCATTCCGTTGCCTCCCCATGAACACGACGACACTGTTTCTCCGTTCCGACCCAGCCATGTACACGAGCCCTGGCCATATGTATGCGCGAGTAGGCGTTCGAGACCCCGCCCGTATGTACACATACGTGGCCATATTTTCTTTCTTGCACCCTGGCCGCTGTACGTACGTGTACATGCTACGTGCGCGCCTCTACTACGACACGTGCACGCCTCTACTACGACACGTGCGCGCCTCTACATCGACCAGTATGTACGTACACGTTCGCGACTAGAATGACAACGCTACATACGCTTCGACCAGGTGGGTCCCGACTGTTAGGCACTTCCTTGCGTGCGAAGATGTAGCTGGTGGGTCCCAATAGTCAGGGGGGCGAATCGTTTTGTTTTTTTGCCCGGACGCACTTCCTTGCGAGCGAAGGTGTAGCTGGTGGGTCCCAGCAGTCAGGGGGAAACATTTTTTTCGTGAAATACGGTGGCCCGTCCGGTGGGTCCCCACTGTCAGGTGGAGGAATAATTATTTTGCACGTAATAAGGAGGCACTTCCTTGCTGCGGCCGTGGACCCAGCTGTCAGCCTCTCAACATACAGTCCACGTCCGATGGAAGCCGTTTCTTGACCACATTGACCACGCCGCGCCGAGAGCACCAGGGCGGTCGATGATGGCGAGTCCTAGGAAGGGGACGACGCGGAGCCGGGGAAGACGCGGTAGTGGATGCCCACGTGTAGAGGAGTACGAGGGTTCACTGGTTCGCTGCGGTGTGAGGCTGCCGTCGCCGCAAAATAACAGGGGGTGTGGGTGAGTAGAGGGATGGCCTGGCCAGCGGTGGGAGTAGTAGGGGGCGGTGAGGCCTCCGCCGCATCGCAGCCAGCCACGGGAGGAAGGAGCACGAGGCACGACCGGCGCTAGTTTGGGCGGCTAGAGCAAGAACACCAGAGGTTGAAGAAGCACTACGGCCGTAGGATGGGCATCATACGATCACTGGAGCTAGAATCGTGCATATTGACTAAGTTGACAAAGCCCTCTGTCCTCGTCAACTTAGTAGGCCCACAAGTCAGCCTGCCACTATACTGGGTCCTAGCTAATAGGGGGGTGTTCATTTTTTGTGCGTAATAAGGAGGCACTTCCTTGCGTGCGAAGATATAGCTGGTGGGTCCGAGCTGTCAGTGGCGGTAACGTTTTTTTCGCGAAATATAGAGGCCCTTTCGGTGGGTCCCTGATGTTAGGTGGAGGAATCATTATTTTGCGCGTAATAAGGAGGTATTTCCTTGCGTGCGGCCGTGGACCCAGCTGTCGGCCTCTCCACGTACAGTCCACTTCAGATGCATGTCGGTCGTTGACCATGTTGACCAGGCCGCGCCGAGAGCACCAGGGCGGTGGACGACGACGAGGCCTAGGAAGGGAACGACATGGAGGAAGGGAAGACTCGGCAGTTATTTCCCACGCAGAGGGGAGTACGACTTTACAAGGGTTTACCGATTCGTCTTCCGTCGCCAGAGAATAACAACATGTGTGGGTGAGTAGAGGGATGGCTAGGCCAGTGATGGGAGTATGGTGGGTCGGTGAGGCCTACGCGGCAACAGAGCCGGCCGCGGGGAGGAGGGAGCAGGCAGTCCCGCCGGTGCTTGTTTGAGCGCCTGGAGCAGGAAGATCAGAGATTAAAGAAGCACGACGGCCGTTGGATGGACATCGTACGGTCACTGGAGCTAGAATCGTTCATATTGACTAAGTTGACAAAGCCCTCCGTCCCCGTCAACTTAGTAGGCCCACAAGTCAACCTGCCACCATGGTGGGTCCCAGTTAGCAGGGGGAGTATTCATTTTTCTGTGCGTAATAAGGAGGCACTTCCGGTGGGTCCAAGCTGACAACGGGGGTAACGTTTTTTTCACGAAATACGATGGTCCATCCGGTGGGTCTCAGCAGTCAGGGGCAAACATATTTTTCACGAAATACGGTGGCCCGTCCGGTGGGTCCCAGCAGTCATGGGGGAAACGTTTTTTCCGTGAAATACTGGTGGCCCGTCCGGTGGGTCCCTGCTGTCAGGTGGAGGAATAATTATTTTGCGCGTAATAAGGAGGCACTTCCTTGCGGCTGCCATGGACCCAGCTGTCAGCCTCTCCATGTACAGTACTCTTCCTATGGAAGTCGGTTGTTGACCACATTGACCACGCCGCGCCGAGAGCACCATGGCGGCGGACGACGGCGAGGCCTAGGAAGGGGACGACGCTGAGCTGGGGAAGATGCGACAGTGGATGCCCACACGGAGAGGAGTACGAGGGTTTACTGGTTCGGCTGCGGTGTGAGGCTACCATCGCCGCAAAATAACATGGGGAGTGGGTGAGTGGAGGGATGGCCTGGCCAGCGGTGGGAGTAGTATGGGGACGGTGAGGCCTCCGCGACAGTGCCGGCCATGGGAGGTAGGAGCATGCGGCACGACCGGCGCTGTTTTGGGCGGCTGGGGCAAGAAGACCAGAGGTTGAAGAAGCACTATGGCCGTTGGATGGACATCGTTGACTACACCGCGCCGAGAGCACCAGGGTGCTGGACGACGGCGACGCCTACGAAGGGAACGACACGGAGCCGGGGAAGACACGGCAGTGGCTGCCCACGCGGTGGAGAGTACGAGGGTTGACTGGTTCGGCTGTCATCGCTAGAAAATAACAGGATGTGTGGGTGAGTAGAGGGATAGACAGGCCAGGGATGCGTGTATGATGGGGCCGTGAGGCCTGCCCGGCAGCACTGCCGGTCACGGGAGGCGGGAGCAGGCGGTTCCGATGGGGCTGGTTTGGGCGGCTGGGGCGGAAAGATCAGAGACTGAAGAAGCATGATTGCCGTTAGATTGACATCTAACGGTCTGACGCTGGTAGAGTCGATTGTTAACTAAGTTTCTTTTTTGAGAACCATGTGTACGCATGAACTTAGTAGGCCCACAAGTCAGCCTCCAAATCTGTGGCACACAACATAAAGCCCATTTGCTATTTTTTATAATTTGCAGCCCATTTGCTAATTCTTAAGTAATTTATTATAGCCCATTTTCTGCCCAGGACCATGGTCAAAAAGTTCAACATTATTTTGCATATTTCGGTGGAGTCCGAACTGTTGTAATCCTGAAATTATAAACATTTTTTAAGAACTTATATATTTGCCAAAAAATCATTTTTTTTGTAAGCAAATAAGATGTGGGACAATTGAGTTGGTTTAAGGGAAAATCAGTGGTAAAAAAATCAGCGATGGGTGGGAAAAAACAACAAAAATAAGGACGTAAATATGAAAAGGGAATTTTATGTGTTTTCAAGATAATGATATGTGTATATGAACTAGTAAAACTATAGGTAGAGATTAGAAAACGGATGTAGGACATGCGTTTCAAGAGGAAAATAGAACTGGGCTGTGTGTTTGATTCAGTAAAAAAACTGCCTGCAGATGTTGTAAGACAAAATATAACTAACGCTGGCGGGCCAGAGGCCAGTAGATACATGCTGGATCTTTGTGCCCCGTTGTCGTCATGGGCTGCGCCTCTTAAAAACAAAACCAACCCTGGGCAGTCTACATCCCAGTTGAAACTTGCTCGACCTGAAAAAACAATATACGTGCTCAATAAACGAGAGAATTCTTCAAGTACGGACTGATAACTGGGATGCAACATGGATATTCTTTTGATCGTGATAATAAGTGCATGCACTTGTTTCGAAAAAATTGGAGAACTGGGAATTCCAGCGGCGGGTGCTTATGCTACCCATCAAATAAAAATCAGGTGCCTGAAAATTCGTTTCGAAACAAATGATTCAGCTTTATATCTACGTCGACCCTCGACATGATGGTTGGAAGCAAATGCAAATTCATACCAAAAGATCGTTAACAACAATACCAACTTGCAGACGACAAGGTAGTACAACTACCAATACCAAACTAACTTATAATCTTTTTACTCCTGGCCCTAGGGTTCGTCTGGTAGAAAATCTTGCAGAGGACCAGCTCCCGCTCCTTCACTTGCTCCAGGTCCCCGAGGTGGTACTGGTGCATCACCCAGTTGGTCCTCTGTTGGTCGAAGTTCTTGTTGGTGTGCAGCACCAGAACCTTTTTTGCTGCCCGTCTACCGGCCGTTGACTATCACCGGCAAGGTATTGCTGGTCTTGTGCCACATCGCGTGCATGCCGCACTCCGACTGTATCTTGCGACGCGTCCACGTGCCCCTTTTGAACGCCCTGGAATTGCGCTGGAAGAAATGCTTTCTTAGGCCACTCAGTGTGATACCTGCAGTATTGTGGAATACAGGTTTTAGTGTACCTAGTTGGCATTTTCATAACATCTTTCGCATGTTGCAGTCACTTGTTTCACTTTTTATTAACTATCAAATTTGTTGGCGTTCTGGGAACGGGGGTCCCCAGACTTGCCTGCGTGCGGCCTGCGGTGTGGCTCAAAGGGGGGCCCAGCGCGGACCATCTTCACCAACACAAACCCAAGACCCTCGCGAGGGGCCAAGCCTCGCAGGGCAGACGACACGGAGCTTCCTCAGGTGCGGCCTCGTTAGGCTGGCTCACGAGGAGGCGGAGAGATCAAGGCCGGGTACCTCACTAGGTGCCCGTGACGCAAGCCATGATGACCGGGGGCGCCAGGCGGGTGCCAGCCCGCGCAACGTCGTTCCTTACTCTTTGGTGCAAAGGGGGCAAGCGCACCTGCGGAGTACCGAGGCATCAGGCAAAGGTTGCCATTTCGGTGCAACGAGACCAAGACTAGGAGGACTACGAGACGGAGGTCACCGTGGAGCCCAAGATGGCGTCATCACCAGAGCTTTGCGCAGGCGAAGACTACTTTTGTTAGGGTAGCTAGTACTAGCAGTCCCCCTTCAAATTAGCCCGCCATTGTTGGCTCCCTTCCCGCTTGATATTTGGGAAGAGGACTAGGGCCTCTATAAACAGGACCAGCCACCCACAGAGCAAAGGGGCCCGAGGGTTTGGAAGGATAGAGAAGATCAGAGAGAGAGAGAGAGAGAGAGAGAGAGAGAGAGAGAGAGAGAGAGAGAAAGGTGACTGAGCTCCTCCCAGCAGTTCATCGCCCCAGCCAAGAGCAGACCCTCGCGAGGCTGTTCTTCCTTGTATTGTTCATCATCATCAGCCCAAGAGGCAATCCACCACACCACACACTGGAGTAGGGTATTACACCACAATGGTGGCCCGAACCAGTATAAACCCTGTGTCTCCTGTGTTGTCCTTTCCATAGTTTAGATCCTAGCAAGGCGAAATCTCCGCGCGCACCCCAGTGTTCGAACCTCAAGGGTCTGCCGGGACCCGAAATCTGACATTTGGCGCGCCAGGTAGGGGTGCGCCGGAGTCCACCTTCTACCGCTTCGTGCCCCGTCGCGTCGTCATCACCATGTCCGGCGACCAGGCGGGCAACCCAGATCCATGGGCGGCATGGCCCGCCTGCGCAGAGCTGCTTGCCTTGGGCGACCCCATGCTCCAGGCAGCTAGCGGTCCGCAGGGTGCTGCGGGTCACGGGCGACACGGACAGGCTTCGACAGCTCTCATGCCGCGGCAGGCGCGGTCGGCAGCAAGGGCCTCCAATCACGCCACGACCACGACGCCGTACACTCGCAGGGAGCACGCGAACTCGAGGGCCGTGCTCACAGTGGCCCGAGAGCTGCTGCAGTGCAGGCTGCTGGAGGGCGGCCACGACGTGCTGCTGGAGCGAGTGGTAGAGCTCCTGGGCTTCGCCGCCTCGGGGGCTCACCCCTTCTCCACCCAGCTCCCATCTCAAGCCCAGGACGGCCCGCGCAGGGGCTCCACGCGCGCACGCGGGCTCCAAGGCTACTCCGACGCCAGCAAAGTTGTCAGCGCCGGACCGGCGGCGGCGCTGCCCCCGCTCCTGGTCCGCGAAGAAGAAGGACTCGACGCGACCCGCGGCCCCAGTGGGCAGCCGCGCTGCCACCCCACGGTGGGCGTGTCAGGCAGGACCGCGTGGCATGCGGGGCATTACGGCGTGGCATTCGGGATGACGGCGCCGGAGGAATACGTGCCCATCATGATGGACCAAGGACACCCACACGAGAGCGAGCAAGGCCCGCTCCTAAGCCCAAGCTGGGGGGACGAGGCGCCAGAAGCTGAGCCTTTCCGGGAGCCCCGGGACGGTCCTACTGGCCACGCTGGGGGCAGCGGTTATCGGGTACCACTAATCCTTCAGGAGCAGGTATATGCTAACCATGGATCGCAGGAGGTGCAGGTCACCACACCGAGCAGCTTCCCCGCTCCCACGGTCTCCTGCCCCTCGGGAGGAGGGCGCAGGGGGCTGCAGGAGAGGGGACGGGATCCGACATCACCACCGCGGTGTTCGGAGCAAGGTGTTCTCAGGAGGTAGGCCCTCCGCTGGGGAGGTGCCGCGGAGCCTGCCCCCGACGGAGGACCTGTGGTCGTCGGGGGAACTACTGGCGACCGCTCTACCCCATCAGCGGCGTCCTGGTTTCCGGTCGTCATTGATGGCACTAGAGTGTGGCGCAAGGCGGGGCCCTCATCTGGCGATATGAAGCAAGGTTAGTACCTGTGAAGAAGGCCCAGTGCCTGTGAAGCTCGCCGCCCCGTGACACTCTCACGTAATAATGAGTGGGGCTGTACACGCCTCGGAGTCTCAAGGGTGCCGGCCTCAGGCCCTGGGGCTCCCTCCCACGCCCAGTGGCAGCACTTAGCTCCGCGCTGGTGAGAAGACGTCCAAGACTAGACTAGGTGCCGGACGCGGCCTTTTGTTTGCTTTCGTTGCTTTTCCCTTTGGTTGTCGCTTTCCCCCGCTGGATTCAAGTTGGATTCGAATTTGAGATTTGCGTGTGTTCGGGGAAGGGGTGCTTAGTCTCGTTCGAGCAATTTCTCGCGCTTTGGTTACCGCTTCACCTCAGCTGCCTCCCCTCACGAGCCCCTCGCGAGCCGGGTCAGGCCTAGCTTGCGCGCAGCCCAGACTGCCGCAGACGTGACCTCTCAGGAGGGTGTTTTACTGCAGATCCTACGAACCCAGTCAGGGAACACTCAAGACACCACAACCTCCCACAAGCTGCCTCAGGTCCAACACGGGACAAAGGTAAACTAGCCAACCAGCGTGTCGCTTGGGCCAACCACTTGGCGCGGGCGCATGGGCAATGTTGCGTCTACTAATACGATGAACACAAGTTTTACATAAGGGGCTCCACCTTCAAAATGCTCTCACTGCAATCAGGCCAAAACCCGAGCTCTATTCATGCAGGGTAAGGAAGTAGGAGCGATGCACAATCAATCGGATGAATCCCCCAATGCGTTCTCAGGAGCTCCACCCGGGCCGTTGCTGGCGTCGCTGAACCCGCCATCACTGTCCGCGTCGCCATCAGCGGCGTCAGGGCCGTTCACCATGCCGCCCTCGACGGCCGCCACGATCGTGTCGTCGTTGTCCGAAGCAAAGGCCCTGATAAGAGCGTCCACATTGTCCTCCACCCGGTGCGCCAGGTCGCCTCAGATGGCCTGGGGGACTGGGGCGATGATGGCGTCAAAATCGAAGCGGGGATCCATGTTCTGGAGGTGGCTGAAGACGTGAGAAAAGGCGCGCCCAAGCAGGCCGCGGCTCCTCTCCTCCACGAACCTGTCAGCCCTGACCGACTGCGCCTCCAGCTGCGTCACCACGTCAGTGAAGAACTGAAGATTGCGAGCATAGTTGACTGCGTGCGGCTCGCCAACGGCCGCCTCGCAGATGTTGCCCAAGGCTGCGTTGGCTCTCTCCCGGAGCGTGGCAAGCATGGGGCCGTGCTCATGCTCCAGGATCCGCCACTGATAGATCTCGTCCGCGTTCTGGCCCGCGACGACATCAGCCTCCTCCACCCGCTGGCGGAGAAGGAGCACCTCGGCCTGGGAAGCGGTCAACTCACCTTGCGCCACCTCAAGAGCGGCCCGGAAAGCGTCGGCCCGCCGCGTCGCCTCCTCCAGCTTGGCCCTCAAGGCAGCAGTCCTGCCTTCAGCTTCGGCCCGGATTAACCCCAACTTCTCGTCAAACTCGTGCTCGAGGTTCAAATGCGCCATCGCCACTCGATGTCTGACCTCCTCCAGGACGCGGGCTTCCCGTGCGGCAACATCATGCTCCGCCTGTGTCACCAAGCACTCCCTCATCTCCAGACGCTCGTACTCACGGGTGCGTTCGGCGGCTTCCAGCGTCAGCGCCTCCTCACGCTTCTGGAGCTCTGCGGAGTCGCCAGAGGCCACCTTCATCGATGCGAGAGCTGCCTCGTGCAGCTCCACCTGCTCCTCTAGTGAGTGGCACCAGGCCAGGAGCTCCCGAGCCCGCTCCTCCGTCGCCGTTCGCCGTCGGTCAGCTTCCCGAGCCTCCTCAGCGGCCCAAGATCGGGCCTCCCGAGAGGCCACCAGTGACGCCTTGTCCTCTGCCTCGTCAAGATCGCGCTGGCAGCGCACAAGGGCGATGGCGCCCTCCAGCTCGCGCCTGTCTGCAGCCAGGCGCAGGCCCTCGGCCTCAAGATGCGCGTCTTCATCGGCAAGCTCCTCTCCAAGAAGGCTTACCGCGTCGGCCGCCCTTCGAAGGAATCCTTGGCGGAGAGCGCGACGCTCCCGAGCACGCTCGAGCATGTCCTCCACATCATCATCTGCCCAAGCAAGCGCCGGGGACCGCGAGCCAGCACTCCCCCTCCGGGCTGGGGGCTGGGGGCTGGCACCTTCGCGATGGCCGGGCACGCCGCGTCAGAAGCCCGGCCGGGGGCCAACCCATCCCCAGGTGAAGAGCGCAGGAAGCGCCTCAGCCGATCGCAGTCCATGACCAGGTGAGAAGCCCACGGAAGGCTGGCTATTTCACGAGAAGGCCCGCGAGGTGCGCAGGGCCACGATACGCCTTGGGACGGTTCGCCTCGTCAGTTGCCCTCACCACAAGGGCTCCACTGCTTGGAGCGCTTGAGGACGGTGGAGGGGGTGAAGCCAAGAGGGACGACTCCTCAGCCGTCTCCTCAAGCTCGGCTGGAAGGAGCCTGCGGAGCAAGAGTAAGTAAGAGCAACAGAAGGACCGGGAGCTAGGAAAGGAGAAGGCTTACTCATCAGTGGCGAAGCAATTCCTACGCTTCAGCAGGCGACAAGGGTAATCGTCGCCCAGGGCCTCCCTTCTCTTCCGGAGGCCTGAAAGTCCACGTGGAAGCGGCCAAAGAGTCGGGCGCAGGGATCAACCTGCGACGAAGATGGAGCGTCAAGGCGATCCGCGTCAGGGGCGCCTGCCTGGCGTGCACCGCCAATCGCCTCGCCAAGAGAAGCCGCCGGAGCCTCGGTGGCCTCGGTCGAATGCGCAGAGGGCAGCCGCTTGTCACCCTCAGCCTCGGCGGCACGGGCACCGATAACTGCTTCCTCACAAGCCTTGCCTGGCGCTGTCACCCCGCCGGGAGCCCCCTCGGCCTCTAGCGCCTCGTGCCTCCCTGCTCCGCCACTTGAGGAAAAGAGTCGCCTAGGCCGACTGGAAGGAAAGTCGCCACCACTGGGTTCTCACAAAGCCCCTGAAGGCCGGCGGGGCGTGGCCCCCACTCATCGAAGATAGGCATCTGCCTCACGAAATCGCCCCCGCTCTGGCAGAGGTACAGCAAGGACCCTCCCTGCTGAATACTGCCAGGGTTGGGGTCCCCCGTTAGGGTCAAGAGCGCCGCCCTCAGCACTTCAGGTGTCAGGTCCTCTTCCTGGAGCCTCATACGATCATCACGCCCGCTGAAGGCCCACATCCGGGGGGAGTGGCGCTGGAGAGGAGCGACACGGCGTAGCAGGAACTCATTCACCACCTTGGGCGCTGTCGCGCCGAGCGACCTCAAGAACGCGAAGCGGTGCCAAACGAAGACGAGCCGGGGGCTCTCAAGCGTCCCCTGGCCCCAGCCCGAATTGGGGATAGCAGGCGAAGTTGGCTCCGACAGCAGGGGGCTGGGCACCCCAGCATCCACATACAGCCACTGCTCGTGGAACCCAGCCGCGGGCGGAGGGAGCTTGAAGTCAATCCCAGAGGCCGCCGTCTCAGGCGCGGCAACGAAGCTCACACATGCCCAGCATTGGGTAGGGTCAACAAGGCGCAGCGAGAAGAAGTGGCGCCGCAAGGCAACCGAAGGAAGGATGCCCATCATAGCCTCGCAGACAAAGGCGAAGACCGAAAGGAGAGTGGTGGATTCAGGACCCATATGCATCATGTGGATCTGATAATGGGAGAGCACGACATTGAAGAAATCAGAAAAGGGAGGAACCAGACCCGCCCACAGGGCGTCGGCAAAATACGGGACCTCGGTGGCTATCCTGCCGATGGAGAAGTTGGACGCGGGCTAGGCCGTCGTCCTCCCGCATTCGTTGAAGATGGTGGCCAGAGCCAAGCTCACCTTGCCCAAGCCCTCGGCGGGGGCCGCCAACGGCGGCGGGCAAGGCGGAGACATGGGTTTCTCCCCTCTTCCCTTCTTCGTCGGAGCCATGGCGATGGGAAGGGGGGGAAGGTTCGAGATTGAGTTGAAAAGGGAAACCAGAGTTAGAGAGGAGGAAGGACAGAGGGCGCTCGAGCAACCAAATAGGGGAACGACTGTGTACGACTACGGGTCCGCCTAGCATGGCGCAAGATAAGGAGGGCGTGGGGGAACAGTGCCACCCACGTCCAACCAACCGCCATGCAGCGCCCAAGGCCGCAGGCTATTAGGGCCCGCGGCGCTTCGCTCTTGCCCTTCCGCCTCCCTGCACGGCCAAGTCCGAGCGCGCCTTGGGCCCGGGGGCTACTGTCGGCGTTTTGGGAATGGGGGTCCCCAGACTTGCCTGCCTGCGGCCTGCGGCGTGGCTCAAAGGGGGGCCCAGCACGGCCCATCTTCACCAACACAAACCCAAGACCCTCGCGAGGGTCCAAGCCTCGTGGGGCGGACGACACGGAGCTTCCTCAGGCACGGCCTCGTCAGGCTGGCTCACGAGGAGGCGGAGAGATCAAGGCCGGGTACCTCACGAGGTGCCCGTGACGCAAGCCATGACAACCGGGGGCGCCAGGCGGGTGCCAGCCCACGCAACGTCCTTCCTTCCTCTTTGGTGCAAAGGGGGCAAGCGCACCCGCGGAGTACCGAGGCATCAGGCAAAGGTTGCCATTTCGATGCAACGAGACCAAGACCAGGAGGACTACGAGATGGAGGTCACTGTGGAGCCCAAGATGGCGTCATCACTAGAGCTTTGCGCAGGCGAAGACTACTTTTGTCAGGGTAGCTAGTACTAGCTGTCCCCCTTCAAATTAGCCCGCCATTGTTGGCTCCCTTCCCGCTCAATATTTGGGAAGAGGACCAGGGCCTCTATAAATAGGACTAGCCACCCACAGAACAAAGGGGTTGGGCGGTAGGAAGAAAGAGGCTCGTTAGAAAGGTTAGAAGCAGAGAGAGAGAGAGAGAGAGAGAAAGGTGGCTGAACTCCTCCCAGCAGTTCATCGCCCCAGCCAAGAACAGGCCCTCGCGAGACTGTTCTTCCTTGTACCGTTCATCATCATCAGCCCAAGAGGCAATCCACACACCACACACTAGAGTAGGGTATTACACCACAACGGTGGCCCGAACCAGTATGTTTATGCAAGTAGACGGCCGATCGGTGTCTTACCTAGAAGTTTCTCAGGTTGGGTGTAGCATATGCCGTACTCGCTGTCGATGGTTGGTATGAACAAATTGATGAGAGACTGAAATCTCGCGCTGTCAGCACTCACTTTGGCCTCAAGGTGCTCGATCAGCTCCTGATCCATGGGATCAAACTTGACGCCAGCCAGTAGCACTGGCCAATCCTTCTTCGACTTGCATCGGTAATTCCAGTTATATGGTACTCAATGTATGATCAATCAACTGTTTTAAGTGAATGATGAAAGATTTCGACAGATAAGTGGTACTCCAAATCTGAAGTCCAGAATACCCGAACACGCCACCGGGATTTTATTGTCACCTGACGTGCAGCGTGTTGTCACGTCAATTCAATGTGTGGACATCATGAATAATTTGACCGACGTATACTAGTACTGCTACTGTACTACTTACTAGTCGTATTTAGTGTCACAATTTATACATAGGTTTAACTAACAAGTACGCACTTGAAGCCTAACTGATATATATATATATATATATATATGACAAATGTTTCCTACAAGCAGTGGTAGTTACCACCACTTGCGTTTTGTATGTTGTATGTAGTATCTATTGAAACCAAGAGTAAGTACGTGTAGTATGTAGTATATAACAATGATTAGGTAGTATATATACTAATTTTTAGGTAGTATGTACCATGTTTTGAGTATGCTCTTTTTTACGTACAAATATGTACGCATTTCACAAATATAACAAAAACTATGGGCTCATATGCAATTTTTTCATGTAACTTGCTTTGAAATATCTTAGATATATTATATGAACATATTTAAAATAATAAAATAGTATATATATAGTACCACATGGTAGTATATGAGATATGTGGGGTAACTACCACCGGGTGGTAGGATGGATTTTCCCTATATATATATATATAGGACAACACTATTCTAATAGTTATTTGGATCACAGCAGCCCCTATATAGGTAGCGATTGGTTGTTCCCGAATCGGTGCAAAAGAAAAAAAACCACCCACCCCCATTGTCCTCCCACATCCCCGCCTTCTTCCCCGGTGCCCGCGCGCCATGCCCGATCCAGCCTGCCTCCCCCGCCTCCCCTAGCTTCTTCCCTGATGCCGTCCCGAACACCGGCCAAACCAGCCGAAGCAGTCGTCGCCGCTCTCCCCAAATCGGGCCGCCACCACCATCACCGGGTCACGCCGCCACCACCGCCCTCCCCAGATCGCCCCACAACCGCCGCCGCACTCCACGGTCACACCGCCACCGCCGCTCACTCCCCAAATTGTGCTGCCACCGCCACCTCGTGCTTCATCCTTTCTATTACGCCCTGCTCCTTGACCACCGACGGCGACGCGCATCCATCCTCCTCTGCCCCCACGACCTTCCTTCTCTGCTGCCATGGCCTTCCTCCTCTCCCACCGCCAGCGTGAGAGCTGCGCACGCCACCCTGCACTACCACCTTCCTCCTCCCGGCCGGCCTCCTGGCCCGGGCACCACTGTGCGGAGCAGTGCCACCACGCACAACCTAGTCATCACCGTCGCCCCTCTTCCTCCATGATGTTGTTGCCCTCTTCCTCCATGCTACTGCCACCTTTGATTCAGTCCCCCGCGCCTGGCAGTCTCCGCATTGAGCTACCCCGTGCACATAAACTGTTTGGGTATATACCCCAAACAAAAAGGTATGTTTTTTGTGTCTAGGTTGTAGTCCAGAGAAGTTTTGGACAGAAGCTCAAGTGGTTGTTACTGCTGCATAGGAGATGTTGACATTGATGATTATGTACACATTTTAACAGAAGTTCAAAGTTTGAATCAAAAAGGGGGAAAGAGCTCCATTTTATGAAGAAAACTGAACAGCCATTGTCACAGGGACGATCATGAAGGTCAGATGTTGAAAAAGTCAGGTGCATGATGCATGTCTGTCCATCCCCTTACCACCTTCACCTTAGACCAAGAGATGACCTTCTTAGCTGATGATGTTGACCTTCATCATAATTTTTTCTGCCCTATCATGCGGCTGAAAATTTGACTATGTTGTTCCGTGAACAAAAACTGAAGAGTTCCAAGCTCTCCGGATGTCTCTTGGATGCAGCGTTCTTCTGTGTGCAGTTGATGGAAACACTCTGCTGCTGGAATAATGAAATTAACCCCCAACTAGATCCCAACCTTTTGCTCATCCCCGACGCGTGACTACATCTGATCGAAGTTCACCTTGTTTATCTTGAGACGTCCAAGTATAATTGTTTAAAATGGTTCAGTTATGACCGCAACCGTGGGTTCAGGTAAACTCAACGACTAGGATACTGCTACCTATAGCTGAACCTCGAGTTGCTGCAGATGGGCTAGCTGCACTTCATGTTTACTTCAAAAGAAAGGATACATATGTGCAGTGCCTCCTGTGTGTATCAGCTAACTAATATTTCTGCAAAAAAATAGTGTTTGTCTAAAGCTTGTACGTACAAACATATATTTCGCCCATTTTGATACTACAAATGAATAGTTTTGTTAGTTCTACTTGTACATATTTCATACAATTTGTTTCTTCATCTACTGGTAGCCATGCCAGATACGATGCTACCTGGGAAATTGTGACGCACCTTCACTTGGTGCCGCCACAGGACCCAGTGCGCCTCCTGTCCTCTGCTTTTCTCTATGCGCAGCAATGTCTCTCACCCTGCCGATTGCCCCTGCTGCTACTGGGAACAGGTAAAAATCCAGCTATTGTTTGTTCATGGCTCCAATTCAACTTTGTGCATAACTATTATTTTGACAGTCAAATTTGTGCATGGTTTCAGAGATGTTCCATGAAATCCCACTACATCTATACGTCATCTTCCGAGATGTTCCGTGAAGTTCTACTGCGGCTGTCCGTCACTACGGTCGTGTGCCAGTATGGTGTGCTTGGTTCATGTGTGCCTTGAAAAGATCATGTTTACCTTGCTGGATGTTGGCCAGCTCGCTCTTTGTGTGTGTTGCTGCTGCTCTAACCGCACATGTAAGCGGCAACTGCTTCTCTCTCCGTGTATTGATTTCTCTTGCACGCCAACGTTGCCGTCTCTCTAATTGGTTCACATTTGATGCGGCGGTAAAGGGAGATATTTTGGATTCCAGCTTTTCCTTGTACGTTCAAGTCAGAAGTGAAAAGTAATTGTAGAAAACTGAAAAAGAAATGTATTGTATGCATCCCCCACATGTTTGTAATAAACTAAAAAACAGAGTAGTTCAAAAAGTTTAATAAAAAAAGGGTTTTCCCTGTTTCTAAAAAAACATAGAAGTTCAAATTTAAATAATGAAGAAGGTCAAAAAAAACCTAGAAGTTCAAACTAAAAAAATTGGAGACTTTGATGCTCATATACCAACAAAAAAAGGGCCACATAGAAAATGTTAACCCTCGAAGTTCAAATTTAATAAATTGGAGAGTTCAAATAAAATGTTGTGAGTATACAAGAAAATTCCCATGGATTTCCTCGTCATAGAAAAAAGGTAACCAAAAAGTGCAAATTAAAAATTGATCATTTCAAAAAAACGGATTTCCCCATTTCTAGAAAATATCGAGAAGTTCAAATATAAAAGACAAAGAAGTTCAATGTTTATTAAAAATCCAAGAAGGTTAAATTAAGAAAAAAAGCATCTAAAAAATATTAAAAAGAAATTTTCTCTGTTAAAAAATCTAGAAGTTCAAATTTTAAAAATGAAGCGGCTCAATGTTTATTAAAAAACTAGGGCTTTCCCGTTAATAAAAGGAAATAAAACTAAGAAGTCCAAATTAAAAAAAGTTGGAGCTAGATGTTTACAAAAAAATTAGATTTTCCCTGTCATAGAAAGAACGGAAACAAGAAGTTAAAAATGAAATAACGCGGTATTTCAATGTCTAACATTGGAAAATCTAAAATCTGCTAACGGGAAGATCATAAGAAGTTCAAATAAAAATAACACAGAAGTTCAAAAGATAACATGGCGCTTTGAAGTGGATATTTCACTGTTTCTACATAATAAACCAATAAGTTCAATTTCAAATAACAAAGAAGTTTGATGTTTCTAAAAAACCTCCAATTTTCACATTTCTAAAAAATACACAATGAAGTTCAAAATAAAAAATGGTAGAGTGATTCAATGTCCATAAAAAACTTAGATATTTTCACATAACCGAAAGAAGTCCAGATTGATAAATGCCAGAAGTTCACGTACTACACGGTGTGCATTTTGTATTAAAAAAGAATGAAAAAGTAAAGGCTAAAAGTTTTGTTTTTCTAGAAGTTCAACTGCTCGGCCCGAGAAAGCTCAAAAATTCTTCTGAAAGAGGTTCACCGAGTATTTAGATGTCCAAAAACACATACAAAATATGATTTTTTGGTGTTTTAAAATAATTCTCTCAAACTAGAGAGAAGTTCAAAGTGATAACAACCGGAAGTTCACGTACTACATGGTGTGTATTTCATATAAGAAAAATACAATAAAGTGAAACAGAGTGAAGGTCAAACATACATGTCCTAGATGTTCAACTACTTCACGCAGTGCAAGAAACAACACATCAAAAAACAACACGTTAAAAATAGAGGGAAGTTCAAAGAGGCATGTCCTAGAAGTTCAACTACTTCACGCAGTGCAAAAAAGAGCACGTCAAAAAACAACACGTCAAAAATAGTGTGAAGTTGAAACAGACATGCCCGAGAAGTTCAACTACTTCACGCAGTGCATTTCCATTCGCGATGAAGGCAAAAATCATGATCTCGTCATTTTCTAATTTACTTCAAAACGGTAGAAATATCATTTGTGTAAGTTCAAGTCCTCGGTCGGAGAAAGTTAAAAAAATCATTGTGAGAGAGGTTTGTATGTGGAAATTACAAAGGAAAATACGTCATAGAAGTTCAACGTGAAAACAACATGAACTTCAACTACTACACTGAATGAATTTCAGATGAAAAACTTTTAAAACCATCGCGAGTATGAGAAAATAATCAACACGGTATATATCACTCGTTGAATTCCGGGGAGTGGATGGATAACTACGAGTAGTGGATGGAGATCTGTGAGCAAAAAAAGCACGTCGAAAATAGAGTGAAGTTCAGGTAGATATGCTGAGAAGTTCAGCTTCTTCACGCGGTGCATTTTCGAAGAATCTGTTTCGCGATAGAGGCAGAACGAATGATCCCACCGTTTTCGAAATTACTTGAAAACGGCTAAGAATCAGAGAAAACCATCAACATAAAAAAGTTTCGCATTTTCCGTAGCTTTTCAACGGTATATTATTTGCCCAATTTCGATAAAGTTTGTAGAAATTATGGCGAAAATACGTTTTTCGCCATTTTCGAAACTAACTTAAAACCGTAAAGAATTGGGAGAAACAATACATACCAAAAAGTTTCGCATTTGTTCAAGCTTTCCAATGCCATATCATTTGCTGCATTCGGACGCATGGTTAAAAAATTAGCTCGAAAATACGAACTCGGTAGGACTTGTACCATTTTCTAAATTACTCTTAAACCATTCAAAATTAGGGGAAAAAATTCAAGATGAAAAAGTAGTGCATTTTCATAAGCTTTCCAACGCCATATCATATGCCTCCATTGGATTAGCCGTTTAGAAATGACATCGAAAAAACGAACTCAGCTGTTCGGTTTACGAAATTTTATGTTTTTTCAAATTACTCTTTAACCATAGGGAATTAGAGAAAACTTTCAACATATGGAAGGAGCAGTTTTGCAGCAGCTTTCCAACGCCATATTATATGCCTCATTCCGATAAATGGTTTAGAAATGCGATCGAAAATACGATTCATGTTTTTTTGCGAAGAAAAAACGGTTTTTAAAACTGCTCTTAAACCGCTTATGTTTTACCAAAAATTTAAGTTGGGTCATGATATTGGTGTCCATAGCTTTCCAATGGTATATCATAAGCCCCATTTGGACAATGTTGGTGGAAGTTCATCCTAGTTCACAGGGAAGTTCAACATACTACTAGCGGGGCAGGTCAGGTTGTAATCAGAATATTATTCTGATCCCGTGATCAGAATAGTGTTTATATGTGTGTGTGTGTATATATATATATAATGTTACTATTCATCACCCAGGGTGCAGAATAAGTTATTCTTCACCCGAAGTAATCTTACAATCATTTCATAATTAAATTACGTTTCGAATTCAAATAGTTACATTCCTATTGATTCACTACATAAAATTTGACATAAGAAAATAAAAATATAGGTCATAAGATAAGAAAATTTACAGTTTATGTGTATTGTAGACTATGTTTTTACGTTTGTAATTTTACATAACATAAAATATTTTTACGACGATTATACTGCACAGCATCTCCATCATCATTATCAGTATATTCTACGCAGGTGAGTTAGGATGCACTTGATCCCAGGAAGGTATCTATCCTTCAAACCAGAGGAGTGCTTCAAACTAACAACAATACATAATATCCAACAAAAGAGGGTCGTGCTACAGCAGCAGAATACATGGCTAAGTCTAGATATCAGCACGAATCAAGTTGTGCATATTTGCTATTGGCATGAACCACATCGCCGCATGTTGGGTTTGCAAAAGCCATCCATCGCATGGAAGCTTGATGCCTTTCACACACTGAAGATTATCTGGCAACAAGCTGTGTCGACGAATCTCTGGATATGGTGATTCATGAAACCCATGGTATAATGTGTAAACACAACCCCCCTCACGAATGGAAGTTGCATAGCACAATAATCATCGCCGGTGATATGATCGATGATTGGTTGGATGATCGGATAATTGAGCCCGAGGAACAAGGAGTGGTTGCCGAGGCTGTAAACCCGCCTCCAGTTGAATACACCTGGCCCAACAGAGCTAGGATCTTTCTCGAACACGAAGCAGCCATAGCCATCAATGTCACGAACGCCCCACTCATTGTATCGCATGTGGTTTGATGTAATGGTTTGGTCAATTTGGTACGTGCGAATGAGCATCAAATGACTGCCGTCAGCTGAACGAGCGATAAACCACCACCCATCGGCTGGTATGATTCCAGGTCCTGGAATCATGAAGGCCAGCACATTTGCGTCTGCTGCAACAATTCAAATTGGAGACCAAAAGGACAAAAATAAACAATCATGTTCAGAGTATGTGTGGAATTAAGATTATTATAACAGTGACACATATCATAGACAGAGAATTGCAATGTCGTGGTCATAATCATACCCCAAGTTTAAAAAAATAAGCCAATGGCTTTCATATTCTAGCAACATGTCATGGTTCAAACATCATGTAACAATGAGAGGAAAATAGCTATGACAGCGCTTACTCATATTCTACGATAGCACTTACTACTACTGTTCTCATATCAACTCTAACCAATAACATGCGTTGTTATAAAAATCTTGTAAACAAGAGTAACATATAGCAATCATGATGTTATGCTCATAATATGTATTCTAACAATCATTAGATACCAATTGTTCTCATATCAACTCTAACAATAACATGTGTGGTCATAAAAATCTAGGAAATGAGAGGAACATATAGCAATGATGTGGTTATAGACATGCTATGCATTCTAAATTTGTAACAAATGAACAGGCAGTCGTATTCATAATGTAAAGATGAGATGAGATAGAACAATTACACGACGATAGATTCCACTAGTATAGGCAGCCAATCTGTGCGTCGATCGCGTAAACGATGCCATCGTGCACTATAGCATCAGACAGAAATGTTGCCTCAATAGGATTGATGATGAGCCATAACCATGCATGGCGACCGGATTCCAGATAGACTAATCCCATGTTGAACAAGGAAATGAGCTTGTAATCCATGTAGTCTTCTGATGGTGTGGGCACTTCGCAGATTACAACTTTCTGCAAATAGAGGTTGAGCCAAAAGCTTGACGCGTCTCATGCGTAGTAGGCAGGAGTGTCCGGCGGGCCATGAGGCTCGATGGCGGCGGTATCCAACGATGGAAGGGTGATCTCTCGCTGGGTGTAGATATCCACGAGATGCCACGGACTATCGGTGTGGTGGATGAGGACAATCCAGTTGGCCTTCATGCCCGCCCAGTAGTGTCCGCGCATGAAGGACAGGTGGACAGGTAGTGGTAGCATGTCGAGGGGAACCACGGCAACCTCCGTAGGATCATCAAGTCGGTGTCTGGGCCACCTGCGAGGATCGGGAATCAGCAAGCAGGGTGTCTTGAAAAGAGCCATCCGGTTGCAGACGAGTAGATGGTACGAAGACACCGAGCATGTGGCCAGACGGACGGTGCTGAGTAGGTCCATACGACTACTAATCTACTCCAAGAGAACACCGGGGAGGGAATTCCAATCGCGTCTCTGCGTGTCAGTTGGTTCTGCCATTGGGGTTTTCGGTGCCTGCAAGCCAGCAGGGAAGTGGATTCGGGCGGGCGAGCGAAGAAGCTTCTCCTTGTGTGGCCGAGCAGTGAGCGGGGGGATATGGTACACGTGAACTACCAAGGAAGATGGCGCAGGCGGGCGAGCAGTGAGCGGGGGTAAATGGTGTGCGACCGACGATGGGGAAGAGAGGAGGAAGAAGAAGAGATGGCAGTACTGGGTAAGGCTGATTTAGTAACACCAACACGCTGGTTCAGCTTATTAATTACGTGTCCCATCTGCTGCAACGTGTATTGTCACTTCACTGCGAAGACTAGTTGAATAGTTCTCTCTGACCGAGATGGGGAATAATGGATCACGAGGACTTCCTTTCTACAGTATCCCTATGCCTCTACGCTCACTTCACTCATTTTGCTCCGTACCTAGTCACTTGTTGAAATCTGTAGAAAGACAAATACTCTGTATTTGGGAACAGAGGGAGGCTTTTACTCCGTATTATTTGAGAACAGAGGGAGTATCACCATATGGAGGGAACAGAGGAAGCTTGAAATATGAACATGTCAATGGGAGGGAGTAAGCCCCATGCATGCATGCATGCATGCAACATGCAACACTCACACGTACACATGGACGCACGCAACACTCATGCACCCATGCGGCACACAGCACACGACGCAACACACACGCTCACGCTCAAGTGCTCAACCTACTCCCTACGTCCGTGAAAGACTGTACATTTAGAGATTTACACATTGACCAGGGCATAATTAACGCCCAAAAGTAGCAGACTTATGTGTGCATGCGACCATTGAGATAAGAAGATTAAATGAAGGCCGTTGCATGCTGTAATTAAGGATAGACATGTAGCCTATACCTACAGCACAAGTTGGTGCATTAGTCAATCAATATCGATTTAGATTAAAGGCTAAATGCATTGGAAGTGTAGATGTACATCATGTACTACACTCTTTGTTTTATAGCCGATGTACACTCTTTGTTGGAAGACCGAGGGAGGACACGTGCATGCACTCACATACACAGCCAGGGCGGTTCGCACGCAAGGGTTGGACTCATGTCGCGCTTGCGTAAAGTTTTGTTTAACTAATTTCTTTGCTCTACCAACTGACAGGTGAGACCCAGAAACCAGGTGACAATTCAACCAGTCAACAAAGTGCCACGTCGACTATGTGGCCGGTCAGTAGGGTGCAATACGGTGCTCTACGATGAGCTAGTGATCGTATAATCGCCGCAAAACTATATATAGTGACCATAAAGAGCGTATTGTTACATACGTGGACCGCCAGTGTATTTTTCTCGTTTCAAATTAAGCCATATTAATCGGAAAGGACGCAGTATGGACTACTACTAGTACTAGTACTAGTACTGCTTTGATGTGTCCCGTCAACTCGCTGAACGAGGAGAAGCTTGCTTACTACGCCTCTCCCTCGCCCACGCGCGCGGTGGTTCGCAAGACGAGGAGAGGGTTTTGACTACAGCACCCTCTCCCTCGCCCCGCCCTCGCCCTCGCGGTGGACGTGCAGCAGTTCAATCGGTTTCAGATGGCCAGAAGCATATTGTACTGTAGTATCATCATTGTTGGACCTTCCAAAGAGGCGAAGAGCCAAGTGCATGGTTCACACGAGTACGAACTATTGAACCTCCCGAAGAGGCAAAGAGCCAAGCGCAAGGTTTTATAGGAGTTGTCGTCCTAGCAGGAGTGTACTACAGCTATAGCGAACGATGCTACTGTATGATGCCGCCACGTCACGTATATCCAAAGCTGTGCCACCTTTTTTTTCTCAAAGAGCGTGTTGGAGCTCGTGCAACAACCACACTAGTTGCACGTACACATAACACATTTACTAGTAATAAATTCTAAAGGACAAATGCCAGTATGCCACACAAGTTCATCTCCAATTCATGTGATAAATTTGTGCACGACTAGTCTACATATATTCACAGCGCTACCGTTCACAATTACCGTACTCCACTTACACGTTATAGATGGGCTACATGTCCTCCTCCAGGTTCCAGTCCCAGGTGTTCTTCATGGATGGCATGATCCATAGCGGTGGGCAACGGGAATCATTGTCGCAGCTTTCTAGTCCGGTTCCACACGATGGAGACTCATCCAAGCTGAAGCGGCATAAATCAGGGATAGCGTGTCCCAGCATGTCGTTCATCCGGCGGTGCGCACTGAAGACACAACCATGCTTCATGAACGGCAGGCCTTCCGTGTCGTGCACGGAAGGTGGCATCCGCTTCACAATGGGGTAGCTGTCCCCGATGAAAAGCGAGTACTCTCCAAGAGTGTTCCTCGGCACCCACGTAGCATCACGGGGGTCGAACTCGGCGCCGTTCATCTGGTACACGCGGCATCCCAGATCTGGACACATGGTGACGTACATAGTCAAGGTCCATGCATAATAATGTTGTGCTCAAATATGGCAGTCAGTAATACTGTGCAGCAAATAGTACTACTCCGGTATAGAGGAAGTAAAATAACCGGCTTATTATATATAGCCACTCTTGGCTACATGGATGAGATAGTAAGACATGGAAAAACAAAAATGGTGGCAGCTAGTGGGTTCAAGTCTTCAAGGGCCTAGCTAGCTATACGCGTCCTCCAAGGTAAAAAGTACTCCTACTAGTACTACAAAGTATACTACTAGTACAACAATGAAAGAGAAGGCGAGAGGGTTAAAAAATGGAATACCTGGGTAGATGGTGACGGTCCGATCGTGGTAGATTGTGTGACCATGTTGCACATCAGTGGTACCATGGGTAACGACTGCTAAGATAGTTGATCCCAATATGCCAAAGTCAGCTACAAGGTTCCAGGTTAGACCGAATCGCGGATGCAAATGCACATCCAGGATCGGCGATCTTATTTTGATCGGGGGATGACTGGTCCCTGCAAAATAATGGAGTACCGTTAGGGATGCAAATGATGGTTTGTGCATTCCGTTTGTAATCTCCCGTACCGTAGGATGGCAACCAGATGAAACAAGTCCCCTGGCTTGTCACCGCGAAGATGCGGCCTAGATGGCGCACGGCGTCTTCGAACATGTAGGGGTACAAATCTGCCGCCGCCAACATGTGCCAGCCTCTGCCGTTACTGCCTCTTGCATTGATGGCAATCCTTATGTCGAACACCGCGATGAGATAGTAATCGTCGTAGCCGCGTCGCTTTGTCGGCGGGTCCGCAATTGCTATCTTCTTCAATCTCATGTAGGCATCATCATACGTATTCAAGCCCAGCCAGTCCGGAAGGCCGATCCCAATGGTGGAGAAGGGGTCTACCGGAACGGCCGCACTGCTGTGGATGTTGTGCAAAATGATGGTGGTATCCGGCCAGAGGTATGCAAGCCAATCTTCGTTGGCACCAACCCAAACCTATATATAAGACGGCGGGCAGCGGAGAAATTACGGGATGGAAATGGAATAACTAAGTACTACATGATCAAACTCCATTACTGACCTGCTCATCGGACAAAATCCGACTACCTCTCAACGTCGGCAACTCTAGCGGAGTCAACGTGCAACCATGGCCAGGGAGCGGTGGACTGTTCGAAGGATTGTCCCATAGAAGAACCTTCTCCTCGAGGACGCATGGAAGACCAACAAGCATGGCCTTTTCCCAAGCCTGTTTAAGCAGCGTCTTGAAAAAGTTGGTGCAGGAAGCACCGAGTCTTGCGGCGGTGAGGACGTCGGAGCGGCGTGCGATTTCTCCCAGAGGATCGTCGTCCAAGGTCTCCCAGCCCCGACGAGGAGGAGAACCGCCTGGCGAATCCATGGGAGCAGCGACGAACTGCCTTCTCTTCGGGGGGAGGGGAACTGGCGAGGAGGAGATAAGAGCGTAGTAACCGCAGGGCCTCGTCCCTTCCAACTGTAGATCGTTCCTCAGCGAAGGGGTGAGGCTATTATTTACTACTAGTACTAGCATTATGGAACGTTATGGGATTGCATTATACTGTAAATAATAGCACTAGTAAGAAATTTTTGGCACTAGGTAGTAGTTTTTGGCGTGGATTAAGAAATTTTGGGTATGTTTTTGCCATTTTTTGTACACGCCAACTAGTGTCAAAAAACGTCTTACATTATGTGACGGAGGAGTACGTACTCGTACTGTAGCAGTACTAGTACTACTTTTCTCAACTAGTAGTGCGATGTACTGTACTTCTAGTCTAGTCTAGTATAGTGCACCAGTTTTGAACTCTTGAATCTCAGGGCCAAGGAGCTACAGTTGGAAGTGGAGGGTACTACTGTTCTCTAGAACCATCGCTGTACTATCAATGCAGGGGAAGTACACCTGCGTAGTGGCCTAGTGGGTACTCTCGGTGCTCTATTCAGCCGCTCCTCTCACGTAGCTGGCCTACTCAGCCGCTCCTCTCACGCACACACTAGCAGCCTGTTTATCAGCGACGGTTACTGCGGGGGCAGAACATTTGAGTTATTTGATACAGCGAGACTAGGCTTTTCGCTTCCATTTGTGGAGGTGTAATGGATCTCGTCGAACTTTGTTAGTAGTTCCTTCTTTATGAATGAGATGAAGCAAAGCTTTTGCCTCCGTTTCAAAAAAACACGTCAAGAGGAATTTCTTTTATAGTAGAGCCGATAATGGAGTGAAGTCCATGCGTGCAACGCCACAAGCTACAGAGTAGTAGTAGAGCACTTTACGTACAGAGCCATATTGCACAGTTCCCAATGCCCCGCCAGGCTTTTCCGGCTCCTCGGGCTTAATTGGGAGGCGCTAGTTTAAATATGCTACTAGCTGATGAGGAAGCTGCAAGCGAGGTGCGGCTAGGGTGAGCACGCGAGCCACGGGATGCTGGGAAGGAAAACCCGTTCACGTGGCTAGGCTGTCCAGTGCACCCAGATTGTGGGGCCGCACGTCCGTTTGACTTCAAAACTCAAACTACCCGTGTAAAATGTTGGCTCGCACCAAAGTGTAGTAGTACTATTTTTTTAAAAAGGCCGCTGTGCGTTCGGCCGGGATCGAACCCACAAAATGAGGTATACACTCCTGCGACCACTAGTAGTACTCGTTGGAGTACAACGCAACCTAGAATCGCCTTTTGTCGCTAGTAGTACGTACATTGTTCCTTACAAGAAACCCCTAAGAGCATGGTTAATAGTATAGCCAGCTGCTGGCTATAAGCCAGTGCCATGTCATCTACAGCCCATCTTATAGCCAACATGTACAATAATAGATCAAAAGAGTGTACTACTTTTTTATTATGTGGCCCACTTCTCATTCTCACAAAGTGCCTAGGAGCACGTGCTAGAGCTGGCTCTTCACGAAGAGCCCGCTTACCTTCTCTCTCCTCTTCTCTTTCCTCCAACTAAGCAGAAATATACTAGTTTATTTCTTATAGCCCGCTGACTCAGCTCTATTGTACTTGCTCTAATAATGCAAGAAACCACTAAAATGCCAAGAAACTACTACCACTTGCATACGTGGCAGACTTAAGATAAGACTACCTTATCAACCATTGTACATGCTCTTACCAACAAAAATCCTCGAGTGACCTCCTACCTCCGGCCCGTCCACCTAGTCATCCTCGGCCATGGGACGCAGCTACCACCACCGGCAGAAGGCAAGGTCAAAACCGCCGGTGGTACGGAGCCCATGTTGCGGCAGCCCGGATGCCAGCTCCGTCTAGCGCTCGCGGCCGCTAGCTAGCCAAGATAGCTCCGTCCAATTGCTTGTCTGCAAGGTTTGCTAGCTAGATTGGCACGGCAGCGCGGCAACTTGCTCGCGCGCGCCGCGCTAAGGCCAGCCATCTGGCTCGAGCGAAGGCCAGTGCGGCTACTTGCTCGCTCATGAGTCACGCTCGGGCTAGCCTGCCAATCCGTGCGGAGGCCAGCGCGGCATCCGGCTCGTCCGGCGGAGGGGCGGCCAACTCACTCATCACCGGCGCCATCGACGAACACGCATCAGTACTGTTTGAAGTAATGTTTAGGAAAAATAATGATTTGAGGGGGAATAACAGGATAGAAGGTCAGATGTGGGTCCCTCGTGTCAATGGTCAAACAAAATGTGTTGGTTTAAGCTGCCTCGTCAGCATGGACGTGTGGGCCAACCCTGTCATAAATGGGTTTAAACGAACCTAATCGGTAAGAGTACTAGGTAGTTTTTGGCATGGATTAAGAAATTTTGGGTATGTTTTTGCTATTTTTGTATAATAGATTCTTCCTAGGGCTGGTTGAAAGTGGTAGTTTTTTGTTAAATACTCTACATATAGTAAGTAGGAGTGAAAGTTAAGCTTTGGGAGCCAATAAGCAAGGCTAGTTACATAGTGCATATGTGTACATGATTGAAAGTAAATATCAACCATGAGTGACTAATATCTTGATGGAAAACTCGAAACTATGGAATACTAGGAAAAAAATGCATGGTTGGAAATACTAGGAATGTTCATGTCCGTAGCAACGAATCATAATTAGAATAATACTTATTCACAAACTTGGTACAAAACACTCTAATTTTGATATACATATGTCACTAGAGATATATTATGTTTCAATTAGAATATATTCCTTGGGCTGTTTTGGTGAGGTCAGGGAGGGATGTGGTTGGTTTTAAGATACTAATTATGGGTTTTTCTGCAAATTGGTAGACAAGTGGGATGTTGGTGAGAAAAGGCAACAACTTACCTCACAATCGTTAGATGTAGATCTAATGGTCAGAAACGACGGATGGCAGACACACCAGCATCACCAACTTAGTCTTGTGTAGGAGTACTAGCAAGATCCGTGCATTGCACGGAACATCAAGATGCATTTTTTTATAAAACACTTGTTGTGATTGACCCTTGCGGGAGTAATCCCATGTGTAAAAACTAATGATATCTCGAGAAATATGAGATAAGGTGAAGAGGAGTGGGGTGTGGTGGTGGTTGGTGGTCGGACTGAGCGGAGGCATGGGGATTGACGACGCCGGCAGCGGCCACCAGGCCAGTTTGTTCCAGAGGCTTCCTTTCTTAATTGCTCAACAATGAGGTTTGTTGGAGATAAGGATGAACGAGGGAAGGCCTTGTCTGCAAATGTGGAGAGGGGTGCGGGTATCTTTTAGTTTAATTTCCATCCGTCAGATATAGATCGGACGGTCTATATTGCAAGATGGCACACGTACCATCATCACCAACTCGGTTTTTTATAAGAGAAGAAATATAAGTATGGAGATACAAACGTATTATCGATACTTGCTTCCGTAAACTAGCATCTACATTCTATTCAACGCCTCGGCATGTGGGGCCTTAGCACAATGACTTCTCGACTGTGTAAAACAAAGATTTTCCCGTCGCCGACAAGGAGGGGGTGACGGCGGCGCGCTTTTTGGCTTGCTCTAGTCCTAGTAGTCATACTAGGTGGTCTAAGCACGTGTAGATTTATTCTTTTTCACGTCTCGTGTTCGCCGTACTGCCACGACTGTTGATGAATAGACGGTAAGTTATTCACGGGGAAACCCTTGTTGAGCGTGTTTGCGAGAGAGAGAGAGACAGTGTGCGTGTGTGATATGTTAGAGACTGAGGCAATGATAACAGATTCTTTGTGTCTATGTGTGTGGAGGATAGAGAGAGACATGTACATGGGGCTTTGTGTTGTGTAACATGGAGACACATATACATAATTAGAGAGTGAGTGTGTGAGATACACATGCGGACATGAGGAGAGATGAGGATCCAGATAAATGGGTGTTTGTGCGTGTCTGTGTGTGTTTGTGCACGCGTTTGTGTGTGAGAGGGAGAGAGTGTATGTGGAGTAGAGAGACCACTGATGATGTAAACCTAGTATAAGGGAAGGGGGAATGGTGTGACATGTGTAGTAGCGAGATAGCACGGGTGCGGGCGGGGGGGGAGCAGACTATTTGGAAGAGACATCGAGTGTGTGTGTGGGAGAGGGGTGTGAGAGCGAGAGAAAGAGAGAGCTAGCGACGGAGAGAGAGAGAGAGGAAGAGAGGGGGCGAGAGGGGTCGTTTGTGTCCATAAATGGCGTATAGATAGGGAGACAATGTTGATGTTGTCCGAAATTGGCCTATGAACGGAGACGCAAGGGAAGCGAGTCATCGTGTGTGTGATAGGGACTTCATGAGAGATCTAGAATAGATGGTGTAGAGAACAATGTGCGAAATCGAGAACGATTATACATTAGGGAGCTATGCAAAGAGTCACGACATATATGTATACAGGGAAGGAGCTGGGGCGGGTCCGCATGTGGGAGAGATAGAAAGAGGAGAGTGGTGCACAAGGAGACAAAGTGTGCTTGTTTGCAGTGGGGGTGGTGTGTGAGGTGAGTGCGCGAGAACCACATAACTAGGGAGATAGACGTTTGGGGGCGACATTTTGTGTGTATGGGAAATATACACTCTACATAGTGCGTGTGCTTGGGTAAGAGAGATAGCGGGAGACCTAGAGAGTGAGGGAAGAGATGTGTGCATGCCCGAGAGACAAAGTGATAGAGACCTATGTTGGGGTCCGGACTTTACAAGAGAGAGGGGTGTTAATGTGCTCGTGTGTTGGTGTTTGGGGGAGAGAACGACTTCTCTATGTGTGTGTGTGTGTGGTGGTGGGGGGGGGGGTTGACTTCAGATAAAGAGTGAGGTGTCTATATTTGAGGGACTTTAGCGTAATTGAGATATTGTGCACTCATGGTTGATCAATTTGTTTCACAGTTTGTACTATGAGATAACGATACTTTTGAACATGCGTGATATACCTTGATGTACCAGAATTACAAACCTAAGATTGGAATTTTGGAATTCGACTCCATCATTAGCTTTTGTAATTCATTTAAACGGAGGTACATTTTTTAAGCCGGGATTTCGTGATTTCAAATTCATATATCAAACCTAGAGATATACACATACGGGCATGTTCAAACTTTATAATCATCCACTTTATTCATACACATACACATTTTTGCTTTTTTCATCATATTTAGGATAAACACATTTGGAATTTCATTTGAATTGGACCGTATGATGGTATTTGCTTGTAGTAGCTCAATGATCCATATTTGAATTGAATGGTCAATCTAAGTTTCGAGTTGGAGACATTGATTTTCAAAACTTGCACATTTTTTTGCGTGCAAAACAAACAAATTGTCGGCCATGATATCATAGTCGGCCGTACGAGAGCAGAATACTTATAATTTTAGGCGCCAAAAGCTTTCAAACTTCTCGCTCACATTGAAATATCACGCTCACGCGCCCAAAAGTTTAGCCCTGCGATATTCCTGTTTTACCCCTGCCACATGAACGGAAAAGGGCTTCTTTGGTAACTCCATTGTTTCCCCTCTTTGCCCCCATCATTCTTCCCCAGAGCCCCTCCCCGACCCCCCCAACCACGGCAAGCCGCTGAATCTAGTCCTCCGACGCAGCGGTGGACCTCACACCCCGTCGGATCTACCTTCCGCACCTTGGAACCCCCAACTGCCACCTCACCACTTCACCGGAGCCGCTTCAGCGACTGGCTTGTCCACCGCTCCAGATCTCCTTGACCGCCATCATGGTCCACTGCACCGGATCTGCTTAACCGGCACCCTCGTCCACCACAGCATAGGCCCTTCACTGACTCCCTCGTCCGCCCCTTCGCTGGCCCTTCATACAAGCCCTTGTCCGCCGCAACAGATGCGCCTCACCGAAAGCACTGTACAACGCACCCACCGAAGCCTTCATCCACCGCACCGCACCCGCTCCACGGACGCCATATTCAACTCCACCGGCCCTACTTTACCGACGCTGCAGCCTCATCAGGTTATTTCGATTTGTACTCCTTCAGTTTTTCTCTTTATCATGCAACTGTTCACTTACCACAGATGAGCTTTCTTGTATGTCGACAAGCACCGCAACCGTAGCACCGGAGCCGCTTCAGTGACGGCGACAGCCGGCCCAAACTCAACCGCAACACGAGCACCATCGACGATCCTTAGCTATCAAGTATGACAACGATACCCATACGCCGCTGAGAATCAGGTACTATTATCCAATGGCCGGCGCCTACGTTCACTTTCCTAGCATAAGCACCGCACCTTTGAATTTCTTCAGGGCATCATTCAGTTTTTCATGAGACGCGTTATTCTGCTTGCACCTGTAGGGCCATACTTCTGGCAGTGAACATGTTACATGTGCTAAATTACATACCAGTGCACATATAGTTAATATGCTTTAGTTTTGTTCTGATGCCACCTGTTGGTTCCATCAGACTGCTTAATGTTCTCTATGCTTAATTACACATCAGCAAACTAGCATGTGGTTCCGCTGCTTTTTGTTCGTTTTACCCTACATTTTCTGATGCTAGCTATTACATCACTGCTCCGAGCCTCTGTTCATTACTTGTTTGTGTGTTCTTGATCTTCCCAAGTTGCATGACTAATTTGATGCTTCTATTAATTATGGAGCTGCCAACCCCATCAAGCAAAATATTTGTTCTTTTGGGGCTGGCACCTCGAACAAGCATAAAAATAGAGGGAAGCAGATATATTGTCATGTATGCACACACCCTTCTTTCATTAGTTTAGATGAACCATTGATGATCAATTCGGACCAGTGCATGCGATTAAAATTAATTTTACCTAAATAGATGGTGCAGAATAAACTACAACAACTAGATTTGCAACCACGGGATGCTGACGATATCTTCAAAGAACATTGCAACAACAGCTAGGCTTCACAGCAACATATGGTAAGCCAGTGTGTTTTAGTACATGTGAAATGTAATGCGAGTGGGCTGCTTTCTTGGCTTGTGCCCTCAACGTGTAATCCTACCGAATTACAAATAGTTCAGTTGTCTGCTTTGCTGTATTGCTTGATTCGAATGCTTATTTGTTGTTACGCTATACCTGAGTTGGCCAATATGTCAGCAGTGCCTGCTGTACTATCATAAAGAAATGCATGCCTATTTCATTTGAGTCCTTAACTTTTCCTCTCAACTTCATCACAAGACTGTCTTCGTAGTTTATATGAGGCCACACTGTTAAGTGCTTTCTCAGATTATTTCAACTGCTTAGATGCCTTGGCAACTTAAATATAGCGGTTGTACACTCCCTTTCAACTAGGGATGTCAACTGGGTCCCGTTTAATCCCGATTAAAGTCCACTAGTGGTATGATAGTTCAAAAGAGTTTTTGTTTTTTGAGGAAAATGAACTAGGGAGGTAGAAAAACTAACTAGATGGGACTGGCGGATGTCGTTTATTTGCCACTTACATCCCTAGTTTCATCTTACCATTTTAATTTATTTTCGGCTGATGCTGCTTCGAACCATTTAAATATAGTTTGCCATGCTCGGCAATAATTCGTCCGTCGTTTACCATGTAAGCTTACTGCCTGGATCATACGATAACTATCTCTTACTGATGTCCAGCGGAAACCTTTCAGGATGCCGTTCACACTAGGACACAATGTACAACCCCAGAATCTATTTGTGGAAGCAGTGCGCCATCCATGTTACCAGATGGTAGCAGTTCAGAGGCAACACCGCTGGAGAGCAGTCTGAGCACAGATATTATAGTGCTTGAGGCTCTACTAGAGGCAGAAAGAGATGGTGTGGCTGCCATGAATGAGGTAATCTTTATCTTGAGGCTGGAAATTACGGAATTAGCGGCACGCATTATGCAAGCAACCCAAGAATTGGAGGAAGTAAGAATGTTGCATTTGAAGACGGAGGAGGTCCTGCTGTTTCTGCTATCTGAAGCCCAAGGTAATCCCGGTTCTTCTTTAGATACCAGTTGAAATTGTCATTAGATTATTGTACTTGCATGTTGTGTCATGTCTCTGAATGGATTATGTTGCAAGACCCCCTATGTTGTCCATGTGTTGTAATGATCCGAATTTTTTAGGCGAGGTAATCCTCAGTACTTGTATGATTGACATAAGGTGAACTGTTTTTCGTGTGAGCATATTGTATTGGATGAAATAACTGTTTGACTCAGAGTGTATCCAACCTATTGAATTCGAAGATCACGACATTTCTAAATCATAATCATATATAAAGGTGGAATAAATCTTTGTTGTGGTTTTGAAGAAATAAATAACAAAACGTATAATTATCTGTGGATATTCGTAATCGAATACAAATTGGATTTGAATTTAGTTTGCCAGGTCCCAGGGCAAACGTGAATGCTAATTATCCCAAGTTTTGAACGAAGCGGCTAAACACCCACTATAATTTGTGGGCTGCCCGTAGCAAGTGTTTGCGAGATGGAAATTACTATCTACACCTAACACTTGACATCCTTATCGAACGGATTTACACTGCTGTCGATAGGGGTAAACTAGTAACTTCAATCAGATGTGACACGACGGCCTCTGAGCCCATTTAGACACGGTGGGCGCCAAACGTGGGCGGCAAAACACATTTGATTCAAGCTCGTCCCAAAGACATGTGTCTCTTCCTCCATTTCCCCATTCATACACGGTGGGCGGCAAAACAAACTCTCCTCGTCCGAAATCGATGTAGGCTAATATTTTAAATAGGGGCAGGTGTGTAACTTCCATCAGACGTGACACAATCGCCCTACCCGTCAGCCCCGTTCATACACCATGGGCGCCAACCGTGGGCGGCAAAACACCCTCTCCTCGCCCGAAATAGTTACCAGCAAATATTTGGGAGATGTGAGATTACCGTCCTATCCCTAACCGACGCGATGTCCAAAATTTTAAACGGGGGATAAGTTTGTAACTTTCCCCCATTTCAGAGAAGCGTGTCACAAAGTTTGAGATCCTCCTCCCCTCCATTTCCCCATTCATACACCGTTGGCGGCACGACAACCTCCGCACTGCGGCCAGCCTCCCCCGTCCGCCACCCCATCCTCCACCTTGCCGGAGCTGCTACCCCTACCCCGTCGTCCACTACAAGAGATGGACGTCTCTCATCCATGGCGCTGGACCAGGATCCTTTCATCGCCTCCTCTCGCTTCATCGGTGCCGTCGTCCACCTTGTCGTTGCCGCTCCTACGACCGCCTTGTCCATAGCAACAGGATATATCCCCGACCTGGCCGTCTGCCATCTAAAGTCTTCGTCCCCGCCACCGACAGCCATCGCACTCGCAGCACCCTCAACGTATCAGCATAGGCCTACATGGCGTCGCAAGATAGGTGGTGTCGTGGAATTGTCATGGCAGATGTCCTCATGGAAGGACTTAGTCGTGGAGCCATCACTACGGGTTAGCTTGAAGGGGTTAAACCGGACAAAGGGACACGAGAGTTTATACTAGTTCGACCCCTTCGATGAAGGTAAAAGCCTACGTCTAGTTGTGATTGGTATTGCTGGGGTTTCGAAGACCAGGGAGCGAATCCACTTTGTCTGGCTTCGAGTTGTTGTTTCCTATCCGTCAACCGCTGCCGGGTCACCCCTTTATATATTCAGGAGGATCCCGGCCGGTCGACAGAGTCCCGAGGCTGGCTCATACAAGTGTCCACCTCGGTCTCTTATTTCTTATCTTACAATGTAAGTTTATACAATCATGGCGGTTTACTATCATGGGCCCAGTCAGATTTTGGGTTCCGGCAGACCCTTCATGTTCAAACACTGGGGTGCGCGTGGAGATTTCGCCTCCTACCTACCTGCACCCCTCCGCCACACTAGGATCAAAGCTATCGAAAGAACAACACAAGAGACACAGGGTTTATACTGGTTCGGGCCACCGTTGTGGTGTAATACCCTACTCTAGTGTGTGGTGTGTGGATTGCCTCTTGGGCTGATGATGATGAACGGTACAAGGAAGAACAGTCTCGCGAGGGCCTGTTCTTGGCTGGGGCGATGAACTGCTGGGAGGAGTTCAGCCACCTTTCTCTCTCTCTCTCTCTCTCTCTCTCTCTCTCTCTGCTTCTAACCTTTCTAACGAGCCTCTTTCTTCCTACCGCCCAACCCCTTTGTTCTGTGGGTGGCTAGTCCTATTTATAGAGGCCCTGGTCCTCTTCCCAAATATTGAGCGGGAAGGGAGCCAACAATGGCGGGCTAATTTGAAGGGGGGCAACAAGTATCAGCTATCCTGACAAAAGTAGTCTTCGCCTGCGCAAAGCTCTGGTGATGACGCCGTCTTGGGCTCGACGGTGACCTCCGTCTCGTAGTCCTCCTGGTCTTGGTCTCGTTGCACCGAAATGGCAACCTTTGCCTGATGCCTCGGTACTCCGCGGCTGCGCTTGCCCCCTTTGCACCAAAGAGGAAAGGAGGACGCTGCGCGGGCTGGCACCCGCCTGGCACCCTGAGTCGTCATGGCTTGCGTCACGGGCACCTTGCGAGGTACCCCGCCTTGATCTCTCCGCCTCCTCGCGAGCCAGCCTGACGAGGCCGTGCCTGAGGAAGCTCCGTGTCATCCGCCCCGCGAGGCTTGGCCCCTCGCGAGGGTCTTGAGTTTGTATTGGTGAAGATGGGCCGTGCTGGGCCCCCCTTTGAGCCACGCCGCAGGCCGCAGGCAGGCAAGTCTGGGGACCCCCGTTCCCAGAACGCCGACAGTAGCCCCCGGACCCAAGGCGCGCCCGGACTTGGCCATGCAGGGAGGCGGAAGGCCAAGAGCGAAGCGCCGCGGGTCCTAACAGCCTGTGGCCTTGGGCGCCACGTGGCAGTTGATTGGACGTGGGCGGCACTGTTCCCCCACGCCCTCCTTATTTTGTGACTTGCTAGGCGGACCCGTAGTCGTACACAGCCGTTCCCCTTTTATCGCTCGAGCGCTTCCTATCCTTCCTCCGCTCGAACCCTGGTTTCTGTTTTCAATTCAATCTCGAATCCTCCCCCCCCTTTCCTATCGCCATGGCCCCGATGAAGAAGGGAAGAGGGAAGAACCCCGTGTCTCCGCCTCGCCCGCCGCCGTTGGCGGCCCCGCCGAGGGCTTGGGTAAGGTCAGCTTGGCTCTGGCCACCATCTTCAATGAATGCGGGAGAACGACGGCCTGGCTCGCGTCCCACTTCTCCATCGACAGGATAGTTACCGAGGTCCCATATTTTGCCGACGCCCTGTGGGTAGGTCTGGTTCCCCCCTTTTCTGATTTCTTCAATGTCGTGCTCTCCCACTATCAGATCCACATGATGCATCTAAGTCCTGATACCATCACCCTCCTTTCGGTCTTCGCCTTTGTTTGCGAAGCCATGGTGGGCATCCCTCCTTCGGTTGCCTTGCTGCGCCACTTCTTCTCGCTGCATCTTGTCGACCCTACCCAATGCTGGGTGTGCGTGAGCTTCGTTGCCGCATCTGAGACTGTGGCCTCTGGGATTGACTTCAAGCTCCCCCTGCCCGCGGTTGGGTTCTGTGAGCGGTGGCTGTATGTGGACGCAGGGGTGCCCAGCCCCCTGCTATTGGAGCCGACCTTGCCTGCCATCCCCAATTTGGGCTGGGGCCAGGAGACGCTCGAGAGCCCCCGGCTCGTCTTCGTTTGGCGCTGCTTCGCGCTCTTGAGGTCGCTTGGCGTGACAGCGCCCAAGGTGGTGAAGGAGTTTCTGCTATGCTGTGTTGCTCCCCTCCAACGCCACTCTCGCCGGATGTGGGCCTTCCGTGGGCGTGAGGATAGTATGAGGCTCCAGGAAGAGGACCTGGCTCCTGAGGTGTTGAAGACGGCGCTCTTGACCTTGGCCGGGGACCCCAACCCCGGTAGCGTCCGGCAGGGAGGGGCCTTGCTGTACCTCTGCCAGAGCAGGGTGGACTTCGTGAAGCAGATGCCCGTCTTTGATGAGTGGGGGCTGCGCCCTGCCGGCCTCCAGGGACCTCGCGAAAACCCAGTGGTGGTGACTGCCCTTCCAATCGGCCAAGGCGACTCTTCCTCAAGTGGCGGAGCAGGGAGGCACGAGGCGCCAGAGGCCGAGGGGGCTCCCGGCGTGGTGACGCACCGGGCGAGGCTCATGAGGAAGCGGTTATCGGGGCCCGTACCACTGAGGCTGAGGGTGACAAACAGCTTCCCTCTGCGCTTGCGACTGGGGCCCCTGAGGCTCCAGCTGCTTCTCTTGGGGAGGCGATTGGTGGCGCACATCAGGCAGGCGCCCCTGACGCTGATCGTCTTGACGCTCCATCTTCATCGTAGGTCGATCCCTGCGCCCGACTCTTAGGCCGCTTCCACATGGACTTTGGGGCCCTCCGAAAGAGAAGGGAGGCCCTGGGCGACGGTTACCCTTGTCGCCTGCTGAACCGCAGAAAGTACTTCGCCACTGATGAGTAAGCCTTCTCCTTTCCCTGCTCCTGATCCTTCTATTGCTCTTACTGACCCTTGCTCCGCAGACCCCTTCCAGCCGAGCTTGCTGAGACGGCTGAGGAGCCGTCCCCTTTGGCTTCGCCCCCTCCACCGTCCTCGAGCGCCTCGAGCAGCGGAGCCCTTGTGGTGAGGGCGATCGAAGAGGCGAACCATCCCGAGGCGTATCGTGGCCCCGCGCACCTCGCGATCCTCCTTTGCGAGCCTTCTCGTGGCACAGCCAACCTGCCATGGGCTTCTCGCCTAGTCGTGGACTGCGATTGGCTGAGGCGCTTCCTGCACTCTTCTCCTGAGGTCAGGCTGGCCCCAGGCCGTGCTTCTGACGCGGCGTGCCCGGCCGTCGCGAGGGTGCCAGCCCCCAGCCCGGAGGGGGAGTGCTGACTTGCAGCCCCCGGCGCTTGCTCGGGGCAGATGATGGTGTGGAAGACGTGCTTGAGCGCGCTCAGGAGCGTCGTGCTCTCCGCCAAGGATTCCTTCGAAGGGCGACTGACACAGTGAGCCTGCTTGGTGAGGAGCTTGCTGATGAAGACGCACGCCTTGAGGCCGAGGGCCTGCGCCTGGCTGCAGAGAGGCGCGAGCTGGAGGGCGCCATCGCCCTTGCACGTCGTCAGCGCGACCTTGGTGAAGCAGAGGCCAAGGCGTCGTTGGTGGCCTCTCGGGAGGCCCGGTCTCGGGCTGCCGAGGAAGCTCGGGAAGCTAACCGGCGGCGAGCGGCTATGGAGGAGCGGGCTCGGGAGCTCCTGGCCTGGTGCCACTCGCTGGAGGAGCAGGTGAAGCTGCGCGAGGCAGCCCTCGCGTCGATGAAGGTGGCCTCAGTTGACTCGGCGGAGCTCCAGAAGCGTGAGGAGGCGCTGACGCTAGAAGCCGCCGAGCGTACCCGTGAGTACGAGCATCTGGAGACGAGGGAGCGCTTGGTGACGCAGGCGGAGGACGATGTCGCTCCACAGGAAGCCCGTGTCCTGGAGGAGGTCGGACGTTGGGTGGCGATGGCGCATTTGAACCTCGAGCACGAGTTCGAGGAGAAGTTGGGGTTGATCCAGGCCGAAGCCAAAGGCAGGACTGCTGCCCTAAGGGCCAAGCTGGAGGAGGTGACGCGGCGGGCCGATGCTTCCCGGGCCTCCCTTGAGGTGGCGCAAGGTGAGCTAACCACCTCCCAGGCTGAGGTGCTCCTTCTTCGCCAGCGGGTGGAGGAGGCCGAGGCCGTCGCGCGCCAGAACGCGGACGAGATACGCCAGCGGCGGATCCTAGAGCATGAGCACGGTCCCATGTTCACCACGCTCCGGGAGAAGGCCAACGCGGCCTTGGGCAACATCTGCGAGGAGACCGTCGGCGAGCCGCACGCGGTCAACTATGCGGGCAATCTTCAATTCTTCACTAACGTGGTGATGCAGCTGGAGGCACGGTCGATCAGGGCCGACAGGTTGGTGGAGGAGAGGAGCCGCGCCCTGCTCAGGTGCGCCTTTTCTCGCGTCTTCAGCCATCTCCGGAGCATGGATCCCCACTTCGATTTCGACGCCGCCATCGCCCCAGTCCCCCAGGCCGTCTGAGGTGAGCTGGCGCACTGGGTGGAAGACAATGTGGAGGCTCTTATCAGGGCCTTCGCCTCGGACAACGACGACGCGATCGTGGCGACCGACAAGGGCGGCGTGATGGGCGGCCCTGACACCGCTGGTGGCAACACGGGCAGCGATGGCGAGTTCAGCGACACCAGCAATGGCCCCGATGGCGCTCCTGAGGACGCATTGGGAGATTCATCCGACTGATTGTGCATCGTTCCTGCTTACCCTGCATGAATAGAACTCAGGTTTTGGCCTGATAGCTGTGAGAGCATTTTGGAGGGGGAGCCCCTCATGTAAAACTTTTGTTTATCGTATCAGTAGGAGCTACATTGCCCATGTGCCCGCGCCAAGTGGTTGGCTTAAGCGACGCGCTGGTCGGCTAATTTACCTTTGTCCCGTGCTGGCCCTGGGGCATCCCGTAGGAGGCTGTGGCACCCTGAGTGTTTCCTGATTGAATCTGTTGGACCTGCAGTAAGACGCCCTCCTGAGAGGACGCGGCGGCGGCAGTCTGGGCTGCGCGCAAGCTAGGCCTGACCTGGCTCGCGAGGGGCTCACGAGGGGAGGCAGCTGAGGTGAAGTGGTAACCAAAACGCGAGAAATTGCTCGAACGAGACTAAGCACCCCTTCCCCGAACACACGCAAATCTCAAATTCGAATCCAACTTGAATCCAGCGGGGGAAAGCGACAACCAAAGGGAAGAGCAACGAAAGCAAACAAAAGGCCGCGTCCGGCACCTAGTCTAGTCTTGGACGTCTTCTCACTAGCGCGGAGCTAAGTGCTGCCACTGGGCGTGGGAGGGAGCCCCAGGGCCTAAGGCCGGCACCCCTGAGACTCCGGGGCGTGTATAGCCCCACTCATTATTACGTGAGAGTGTCACGGGGCGGCGAGCTTCACAGGCACTGGGCCTTCTTCACAGGTACTGGCCTTGCTTCATATCGCCAGATGAGGGCCCCGCCTTGTGCCACACTCTAGTGCCATCAGCAACGACCGGAAACAAGGACGCCGCCCGATGGGGTAGAGCGGTCGCCAGCGGTTCCCCCGACGACCACGGGTCCTCCGCCGGGGGCAGGCCCTGGGGCACCTCCCCAGCGGAGGGCCTACCTCCTGAGACCGCCTTGCTCCAAACGCCGTGGTGGTGATGTCGGATCCCTGCCCCCATCCTGCAGCCCCCTGCGCCCTCCTCCCGAGGGGTAGGAGACTGTAGGAGCGGGACAGCTGCTCGTTGTGGCAACCTGCACCTCCTGCGATCCATGGTTAGCGTATACCTGCCCCCGAAGAATTAGCGGTACCCGATACTCGTTGCCTCCAGCGTGGCAAGTGGGACCGTCCCGGGGCTCCTGGAGAGGCCCAGCTTCTAGTGCCTCGTCCCCCCAGCTTGGGCTGAGGAGCAAGCCTTGTCCGTTCTCGTGAGGGTGTCCTTGGTCCATCATGAGGGGCACGTATTCCTCCAGCGCCGTTATCCCGAATACCACGCCGTAATGCCCCGCATGCCACGCGGTCCTGCCTGACGCGCCTACCATGGGGTGGCAGCGCGGCCGCCCACTGAGGCCGCGGGTCGTGTTGAGTCCTTCTTCCTCGCGGACCGGGGGCGGGGGCAGCGCCGCCGCCGGTCCGGCGCTGACAGCTTCGCTGGCGTCGGAGTAGCTTTGGGGCCCGCGGGCGCGCGCGGAGCCCCCGTGCGGGTCGCCCTGGGCTTGAGATGGGAGCTGGGTGGAGAAGGGGTGAGCCCCCGAGGCGGCGAAGCCCAGGAGCTCTGCCACTCGCTCCAGCAGCACGTCGTGGCCGCCCTCCAGCAGTCTGCACTGCAGCAGCTCTCGAGCCACCGTGAGCGCGGCCCTCGAGTTCGCCTGCTCCCGGCGGGTGTACGGTGTCGTGGTCGCGGCGTGATTGGAGGCCCTTGCTACCGACCACGCCTGCCGCGGTGTGAGAGCTGTCGAAGCCTGTCTGCGTCGCCCGCGGCCCGCAGCGCCCTGCGGACCGCGAGCTTCCTGGGGCACGGGGTCGCCCGAGGGCGAGCGGCTCTGCGCGGGCGGGCCACGCCGCCCATGGGTCTGGGTTGCCCTCCTGGTCTCCGGGCATGGTGATGACGACGCGACGGGGCACGGAGCGGTGGAAGATGAATTCTGGCGCACCCCTACATGGCGCGCCAAATGTCGGATTTCGGGTTCCAGCAGACCCTTGAGGTTCGAACACTGGGGTGCACGTGGAGATTTTGCCTCCTACCTACCTGCACCCCTCCGCCACGCTAGGATCAAAGCTATCGAAAGAACAACACAAGAGACACAGGGTTTATACTCGTTCAGGCCACCATTGTGGTGTAATACCCTACTCTAGTGTGTGGTGTGTGGATTGCCTCTTGGGCTGATGATGATGAACGGTACAAGGAAGAACAGCCTCGCGAGGGCCTGTTCTTGTCTGGGGCGATGAACTGCTGGGAGGAGTTCAGCCACCTTTCTCTCTCTCTCTCTCTCTCTCTCTCTCTCTCTGCTTCTAACCTTTCTAACGAGCCTCTTTCTTCCTACCGCCCAACCCCTTTGTTCTGTGGGTGGCTAGTCCTATTTGTAGAGGCCCTGGTCCTCTTCCCAAATATTGAGCGGGAAGGGAGCCAACAATGGCGGGCTAATTTGAAGGGGGACAGCAAGTATCAGCTATCCTGACAAAAGTAGTCTTCGCCTGCGCAAAGCTCTGGTGATGACGCCGTCTTGGGATCCACGGTGACCTCCTTCTCGTAGTCCTCCTGGTCTTGGTCTCATTGCACTGAAATGGCAACCTTTGCCTGATGCCTCGGTACTCCGCGGCTGCGCTTGCCCCCTTTGCACCAAAGAGGAAAGGAGGACGCTGCGCGGGCTGGCACCCGCCTGGCGCCCTGAGTCATCATGGCTTGCGTCACGGGCACCTCGCGAGGTACCCCGCCTTGATCTCTTCGCCTCCTCGCGAGCCAGCCTAACAAGGCCGTGCCTGAGGAAGCTCCGTGTCGTCCGCCCCGCGAGGCTTGGCCCCTCGCGAGGGTCTTGAGTTTGTATTGGTGAAGATGGGCCGTGCTGGGCCCTCCTTTGAGCCACGTCGCAGGCCGCAGGCAGGCAAGTCTGGGGACCCCCGTTCCCAGAACGCCGACAGGCCCTAAACCGCATGTGGGTTCTGGGCCTGTAAGCTTCATCCGTAAAGCGCCATCTTCTGGGTTTCCTTGGGCTTTAGTATAACTAAAGGTGAACCGGCCCCTCCTGGTCGATTTATCCTCAGTGGTTATATCTTCAACATTAGGCCCCAGATTGATTTGAACCTGTTCATGTCAGTCTTCAATCCTTGAACTTCTGGCAATTCTCGTAAACCGCCATATTGTCTTCTCCCTATGAACTTGATGAATCGCCATGACGTCATCTTCTATTACTGTAGCAAATCATTGTGACATCATTCCTCTATAAAAAAGTTTTATAAAGATTCCCTTCTCTTTAATTAATTCCCGAAGATCGAGGCGAGAGCTGCATCCTCTTTTGCCACTTTCGATTCCTCGATTTTCGTGCCTGCCATTTTATCTCACTTCCTTATAAATAAGACCGAGGTGCCTTCCATTTTCCCCCTTTCCAAACCACATCGTCTTCCTCCTCACGACCTGAAGACCTCAAGTATCGCCGCCGCCGCCGTTGTTGATCTTCTAGTTCGCACCGACTCAGGCCGCTGCATCGACCTGATTCTGACTAGAAATTGACGGCGAACCTCCGCAGCTCGTCCACATCCGTGAGTTCTTCTCCTTCCCCTTCTCAGATCTGTATTGGAACTTTGTTTGAGTTCGTCGGCGGTCATCGCCGCCCGATGCAAACCCTTGTTAGTTTTCACCTCCAATACCCTTGTGCTTATCTTGAATAAAAAAAGATCTCATTTCCATTGTTTGGAAACTCTCTTTGAGTGTATGAACTTCTCTGCACAGTTTTAGGTCTAGAAATTTTTCCTTCTAGAGCGACCGTTTGATCCAAAATAATAATTGCAACTTATGAAACCTATTTGTTCCATACATAACAAATTTCCATCTTGGGGTTCTGCCTCAAAAGGGCGGTTTATCCTGTAGTGTTGATAATTCGTCGTATGTCATTAGCCCTCTCTTAAACCGCCATGTAGACTTTGAACAGCCATGCCCGGTTCACTTCATACGTATACCTGGAATTGCCGGTTTAACATTTTGGCAAACAGATACGAACCGCCAATCGTAAACCATCCATTTTCCTTTTACAAACTTTGTAAGATGACGAAACAATTTGCTGCTTGCAACTGGGTTCCGTCTCAGATCACAGAAACGCAAATCAATGAATATGTCACCACCGGCGCTTTAGCCTCGAAAAATGTCCTCCGTTGGCGAGTTCCTGGCCCTGAATGCCCCCCTGAACCTCAAGATGGAGAAGTGATTGTATTCTTGCAGCATTTAGCTCGAGGTTTCAGCCCTCCCAGATCAAAAAATTTCCGGGATGTTCTTGCCAGGCTCTAACTTCATCCTCAAGATATTGGACCGAATTCTGTGTCCAACATATGCAACTTCCAAGTATTATGTGAGGTTTATCTGCAAGAAGAACCCACTGTCGATCTCTTTCTAGATCTCTTTCACTTAAACCGCCGGACGGGATTTTCTGATGGACCTAATACTGAACTTGGCGGTGTGTCGATTCAAAAGAGGAAAGAGGTTGATTTTCCTCACGCCAAACTTCACAGCCATCCAAAAGACTGGAACCAAACCTGGTTCTATTGTCAGAATACCGCCCCTGCTGAAGAGAATCCCTTGCCGGGCTACCGTCCGCACCGGCTCAGTAATAATCACCCTTTACCTCAGAGATTGCCTGCCAAAGATCGACAAGCCTATGCACCTCAACTCGCCAAACTTCGGGCTCCTCTTGCCAACGGTTTAACTGGTGTTGATCTTGTCCGTTGCTGGATTTCATGGTGCATTCTTCCTTTAAGCCGCCGGCCCGGATTGATGTTCGAATACACCGGCAAAACCAATGATCCTCAATGGTTTAATTCAATAGCACTGACGGATGATGAAGTCAGTGAAAGTGTAAAGAAAATACTCGACGAACCGCTCGCCGTATGTACTCAAATTGGTCTGCGTCCTTTTTACGCCTCCAACAAACCGCCCGGGGTAAATATTTTAACCTTGTACTTTTCCTTATCCTTCTCCGCTTTGACACTGCTATAATAATACCTTTGTGCAATCCCATAGGCTAGTAGCTCTTTTTGGAAAAAGAAAACTCAAGACAAAGTAGCTAAGGCTCCTCGTAGTAAGACCAAGGTCATCAAGAAAGCTGCCAAAAAGAAAACTGCTGAGTCTTCAGAACCACCAGAAGATGTTGATGACTCCGCTGAAGAGGTAAAGTTTGATCTCCCTTGACTTCTATCCATATATTTTACTGACAATTATTATTTCTAGGATGATGCGGAGGCCAGCCATGCAGATCATGATGAGGTAATTTGTCTTTCTTCTGACTCGGAACTTGTGCCGGTTCAACGATTTCGCCGTGCAGTTTAAAAAGTGAAATGCTCTCACCCTGTTGCTCATTTGGATCAAAAACTTTCTTTGAAGACACAGCAAACCGAAGGGCGTCGCACAACCCGGCACAGTGGTCAACAGGTCACTTCTTCCGGTTTACCTCATACCCCAAACCGGAAACGTCGTCCAGAGGTTGCTTGTTCTTTTGAAAAACGTTATCTTTTGAAAGGTTTCTTCCGATGCCCTCTCAATTCATCTGATTCAAATTATCAGGCATCTTCTAATTCGTCTGGCGGTTCATCAACCACTCAGCTGCCTCCCCTGAAAACCGTCCCTGGGTAAGTGTGTAGTCTTCCCTTCTCTTTCATAACTCAGTTGACCATGCTAATCTTTGTTTTAATATTAGTGCTCAAGCTCGTTTGAGTAAGAAGGCCAAGACCAGTGCCCCTACCGGTGAAGTTGAGCCGGAGAAAACTCCTGAGGATGTTGATAAAAATCTCGATAATCTCATGGATGATTTTACTCTGCCAGAGCCAACTATCAATGTTAATCCGCCGGAAGCTGATCCGGCCATGCATGAGGATACCTCAAGTCCACATGTTATGCCTGCAAGTCCGGCTGCTGATCCGCTGAAGTCAAGTGCTCATCCGCCAAGCCCAGACAAGGACGATGGCGTTATTGTTACTGGCACTGCTTATACCGCTCCGGGTGATCCAGTTGTCTTGGCAAAACATACCGCCAAGGATGAGTTTATTTCAATGGGCAAGAGGAGATGGAAACTGATATGTCAAAATATGCTAATCTTTCTGCCTAAGATCTTCATTCCGGTTTCTTGAACCGGCTTTATACAAGTCGAGATAATGAGGCTGACTTGGTAAATCTGATGAAGGAACGTTATGAGGTAAACATTTTCCTCCTTATCTTTGTATTTTCACTGCCTTGTATGCTGTAGCTTCAAGGGTCGGTTTAATTTGTAAAAACAAACCGGGACTTTGAATTTCCAAACTGCACATTGTTGACTGTTAAGTTTTGTGAACAAACACACATTAGCCCCCAAGTGCCAGGATTGAAACTTGTATGAATCCTTGGGACTTTGAAGAAGCAGTAAGAAAGAAGTAATCTGCATTAGCCCCCAAGTGCCAGGATTGAAACTTGTATGAATCCTTGGGACTTTGAATAAGCAGTAAGAAAGAATTAATCCACATTAGCCCCCAAGTGCCAAGTGTAGAACCAGTTGTATGCTTGGGACTTTTGATAAACTATTGAAATGCTCCTCTTGTTTTTGGCAGGCTGACATAAACCATCAACGGACGCAGATTGCTGATCTTCAAGAAAGTATCAAATCTCACCAAGAAGAATCCTCCAAAGCCAAAGATGAGCTTCGAGCCACTTTAACTTCCATAGAACGACTGAAAGAAGAATTCAAGACGGAACGTGCCAACTGGGACGCTGAAAAGGGGACATTGCAGAAACGGGCTGAAGACGCCGAATCTGCACTTAAACCGGTGGCAGAAGAGCTTTCTGGGTTAAAGCGTCAAGTGAACGCCATGACCTCCGCAGTATTTGGTAAGTACTCCTAGCAAAGTATTTGAAATACCCATCTTGTAAGGTGCCAGTTGAAATATGAAATTCTTAAACCGTTGTAGGGAGCCGCATTACTCATCTGGGCTTAGATGTACGGATGAAGGTGAAAGCAGCGTATACTCTTCTGGAACAACTTTACACCAGTGCTCAACGGGTTATCTGTGCAGCCTCCTATGATAATCCGGCCCCAACACTGATCAAGGATACTCTGACAAGGCTATCCATGGTACCAGCACAGCTAGAAGAGGTTAAGCGATCTGCTGCCAGGGCCGGCGCTCTGTTGGTACTTACCCGAGCCAAAGCATGGATAGCTGACTTGGATCCGGTTGACCTTGCCAAAGGCTTTCCAAGCACACAAGAAAACGGGGCAGATTTTGATGATGCAACCCTTAAAAGAGTGACAAGGGAGATGCGTCCTCTGGCGAGTCAGCTAGCAGAGGATGCTAACTTGACGGTTCACCGGTCTTATTATGATGCCAACAACAAACGGGTTAACCCTGTCATTCCGGAGGCGCAAAATCTTATTCCAGGAATCCATAAGCACACTTATGCCCCTGACATTGATCCGTCAGAATTTATTAGTGAAGAAGCTATCTTTCAGGCCTTAACCCGGATTAACTGGACCACCGCAAACTTCCAGCCACTAGGTGGGGAAGAGGAAGCTGAACCGATGCTAGATGACCCATCAACTTCGCAGCAACATGGTAATGAGACTTGATCCGGCAATTAGAGTGATGCTCCAGAAACCTTGTTCTGCTGGAAATACCATATTTTGGGCCTTCAAGTGCCTTGTAATAACCTAGTGGAAATACTTTGATCCGTTGCCCTCGTGCAGCGGGATACACTTTGCGTTGATTTGTCATGAGAATTTCAGTACTGGCTTATGTATTTTTACAATATTATGCAATCCCTGTGTGTGCATACGAAAAATCTATCCAGGCGGTTTACCACCGGACGGGTCAAAATATCCCACTTGGTAAGCAACTATGGTTGCAGCAAATAATAAATCATACCTGTGATATAAAACATTGTTGTCGGTTTACCAATTGTGATTTGAAGAAGGGTGAAAACCCAAACTCCACCGTACCATGTTGGTATATATATGATATAGAACCGGGTTGTGATGAACGCCGGCCAATTGCTGGAGACAAAGCGTCAAAGCCATACCGGTTTTGAAGGATGCCGGATTACCTTTAATTGTATACTTGAACAGAAGATCCGTAAGCCGTGCCGGGTTTAAAAAACTCCGGTTTAACATAGACCTCACGAAAAACAAAAACTTGGCAGAAAAAAGCAAACAAAAAACTGTAGTCGAGGCTTTTCAAGGGCTGCCAGGCCCAAATCGAGGCTTTTCATGGGCTGCCAGGCCACTGAGTTAAACCATTTTGGCAAAGCCTTTTAAGATGGCCCTCCAACTAACCAATCATCGTTTTAACTTTGACAAGTTCAGGGTCTCAATGAGAGTAACTGTCAAACGTTCGAAGGGTCGTGCCAGGATTACCTGGATAGGAGTGGCTTACTTGATGAAGGCAGGTTAACCCGGGGTTTTAGGTGAATACACCAGGCTTCCAAGCCGTGGGTCGATACCCAGCTACAAGGGTCCTTTCAAACTCTTTGGTATTTGACGCAAAGAGCCCCCAAGTAACTTTGTGAGCTGTGCTCAATGGGTGCCTATGTTTGAGTTGTGCGTAGCAACAAGACTGTCTTTGGCCCCTTGGGTGTGAAGCTCCAAAGCTTTGTTGTGGCATGATAGCTGCATCAGGAGGGTAGTAATGCTATGTTCTCTTTGGTGAATACACCGATGTTTCAACAGGAAGCCCCCATGTTAATAGATATTTGAAGAAAAAACGGCGGAGGCCCTGCTTGATAGCAAGGATGCCGGTTTATTATATTAATTATAATATATACATTGTTGAAATATGTACATATGAAAAGCTTGTGGCTTCAAGTGTAATAAGGCCGTAGGAGAGCTATGTTCCATGGCCGCCGGGTCTCCTCCTCAGAGCTACGTGAGTCTTCTCGAACGTCAATGAGGTAGTATGATCCGTTGTGCAGATTTTTGCTGACCACAAAAGGCCCTTCCCAAGGTGGGGATAACTTATGCATATCAGTCTGGTCTTGAATGAGCCGAAGTACCAAATCGCCTTCTTGAAAGGTTCTTGTCTTAACCCGGCGGCTGTGATAAAGCCGCAGGTCTTGCTGATAAACCACCGACCGAGCCAAAGCCATGTCTCGCTTCTCATCTAATAGGTCCAGGTCCAGGGCTTCTCATCTAAAGGCAGGTCTTGCTCGTTATCCGCTTCAACATAATTCGCGACCCGGGGCGAGTCGTGACGAATATCACTTGGGAGGACAGCCTCAGCCCCATAAACCAGGAAAAAGGGTGTATATCCCGTAGATCGGTTTGGGGTGGTATTTATGCTCCATAACAGTGATGGTAATTCCTCCACCCAACAACCCGGCGTCCGCTTAAAAGGGACCATGAGCCGAGGCTTGATACCCTTCAGGATTTCTTGATTCGCCCTCTCAGCTTGACCATTGGACTGGGGATGAGCCACAGACGCTACATCAAACCGGATGTGCTCTCGTTGGCAGAGCTCCTCCATCTCACCTTTAGAAAGGTTCGTACCATTATCTGTGATGATGCTATGTGGAAAGCCGAAACGGAAAATAATCTTTTTGAGAAATTGAACCGCCTAGCTGCATCACATTTACTAATGGGCTCCACTTCAACCCATTTGGTGAACTTGTCAACCGCCACCAACAGGTGGGTCTTCTTGTCCTTAGAACGCTTAAAGGGTCCAACCATATCAAGCCCCCAAGTAGCAAACGGCCAAGTGATGGGGATCATGCGTAACTCCTGAGCAGGAACATGAGCACGACGTGAAAATTTCTGACAAGCGTCACACCGCTTTACCAAGTCTTCCGCATCAGAATGAGCTGTCAACCAGTAGAACCCATGTCGGAAAGCCTTAGCAACCAAGGACTTTGAGCTGGCATGGTGACCGCAATCCCCTTCATGGATTTCCCGTAGAATCTCTTGTCCTTCTTCAGGAGAAACACAACGTTGGAATATGCCTGAAACGCTAGAACGGTGCAACTCGCCATTATGAATAACCATAGACTTGGACCGCCGGACTATCTGCCTGGCGAAAAGTTCGTCTTCTGGTAATTCACCCCGGTTCAGATATGCCAAATATGGAACCGTCCAATCCAGAGTGGCATGTAAAACGGCTACCAACTGGGCCTCCGGATCAGGAACAGCTAAATACTCCTCTATAGGCAACTTTACAGACGGGTTATGCAAGATATCTAGAAAGGTATTAGGTGGTACCGGTTTACGCTGAGATCCCAGTCGGCTTAGAGCATCTGCTGCTTCATTCTTGCGCCGGTCGATGTGCTCCACCTGATAACCCTTAAAGTGACCTGCTACAATATCCACCTCACACCTATAAGCCGCCATGAGCGGGTCTTTAGAATCCCAGGTACCAAAAACTTGCTGAGCCACTAGATCAGAATCTCCAAAGCATCAAACCAGGCTTAAGTTCATTTCCTTAGCTACACGAAGACCGTGGAGCAAAGCCTCGTACTCTGCTGCATTGTTAGTACAAGGAAACATTAAGCGGAGAACATAACAAATCTTATCTCCTCGAGGGGAAGTGAGGACAACTCCAGTCCCCGAGCCTTCCAGCTGCCTGGATCCATCTAAGTGAATGGTCCAGTATGTATTATCCGGTTTGTCTTCTGGTGCCTGTAACTCGGTCCAATCATTGATGAAGTCCACAAGCGCCTAAGATTTGATGGCTGTTTGGGGTGTGTACTTCAAACTATGGGGACCGAGCTCAATCGCCCACTTCGCAACCCGGCCAGTTGCCTCTCTATTCTGGATTATATCACCCAAGGGAGCAGAACTAACCACTATAATAGGATGGCCTTGAAAATATTGCTTGAGTTTCCTACTTGCCATGAAAACTCCATACACTAGCTTCTGCCAATGCGGATATCTTTGCTTTGATTCGATCAGTACTTCACTGATATAATAAACTGGTCGTTGAACCGGATATTCTTTCCCAGCCTCCTTACGCTCAACCACAATCGCCACACTAACCGCTCGGGCATTGGCAGCCACGTACAATAGTAGAGGTTCATTATCAACTGGAGCAGCAAGGACTGGCAGTTCAGCTAGCTGTCGCTTCAACTCCTCGAATGCTGCATCAGCGGCGTCACTCCAGACGAATTTTTCTGTTTTCTTCAACATCTGATATAGGGGAATCGCCTTCTCTCCCAAACGGCTGATAAATCGGCTGAGGGCTGCAATCCGGCCCACCAGGCGCTGAACATCATTGATACATGCCGGTTTAGCCAAGGATGTGATTGCTTTGATCTTTTCCGGATTTGCCTCAATACCTCTGTTAGACACAAGAAAGCCCAAGAGTTTGCCTGCTGGAACACCAAAAACACATTTGTCCGGGTTGAGCATCATTTTGTAAACCCAAATATTATCATACATCTCCTTGAGATCATTTATCAGGGTTTCCTGCTTCCTGGATTTCACCACAATGTCATCCACATAGGCATGAACATTACGGCCGATCTGCTTGTGAAGACAATTTTGCACACAACGCTGGTAGGTTGCTTGGGCACTCTTGAGCCCAAAGGGCATATAAACATAGCAGAAGGCTCCAAAGGGAGTGATGAAGGCTGTTTTCTCCTGGTCCTTAACTGCCATTTTAATCTGATGATAACCTGAATAAGCATCCAGAAAAATCAGGGGCTCACAACCCGCTGTTGCATCAATGATCTGATCGATACGTGGGAGAGCGAAAGGATCTGCCGGGCAAGCTTTGTTCAAATCAGTGTAGTCCACACACATACGCCAAGTGCCATTTTTCTTAAGAATAAGCACCGGATTAGCCAACCATTCGGGATGAAACACTTCGACGATAAATCCAGCTGCCAGCAGCCGGGCTACCTCTTCGCCGATGGCCTTGCGTCTTTCTTCGTTAAAGTGGCGAAGGTACTGCTTGACCGGTTTAAACTTAGGATCAATATTGAGCATGTGCTCAGTGAGTTCCCTCGGTACACCTTTCATGTCAGAAGGTTTCCATGCAAAGGTGTCCCGGTTCTCACGGATGAACTCGATGAGCGCGCTTTCCTATTTCGGATCCGGAATTGCACTGATACTAAACTGCTTGGATGAATCACCAGGGACGAAGTCAACAAGCCTAGTCTCATTAGCCGGTTTGAACGTCAGGGTCGGGTCATGTTCAGTCGTAGGTTTCTTCAGAGGGGTCATATCCGCCGGATCAACATTGTCTTTATAGAATTTCAGCTCCTCTGTGGCACAAACCGATTCTGCATAAGCTGCTTCACCTTCCTCACAATCCAAGGCAATCCTTCGGCTCCCATGTACTGTGATCGTCCCCTTATAACCTGGCATCTTGAGCTGTAGATAGACATAACAGGGCCTCGCCATGAATTTCGCGTAAGCCGGCCGTCCAAATAGCGCGTGATATGGACTCTGGATTTTCACCACTTCAAAGGTCAAAGTCTCAGACCTAGAATCAAACTCATCTCCAAACACAACTTCCAAAGCAATCTTTCCCACAGGGTAGGCTGATTTACCTGGTACCACACCATGAAAGATAGTGTTTGACGGTTTAAGATTCTTATCCATCAAACCCATGCGACGGAAAGTCTCATAGTATAGGATGTTGATACTGCTCCCTCCATCCATCAGAACCTTGGTAAACTTATAGCCCCCAACCTGAGGCGCTACCACCAAGGCTAGCTGGCCTGGATTGTTAACTCGGGGCGGGTGATCCTCCCTGCTCCACACAATAGGCTGCTCCGACCATCGTAGATAATGCGGTATAGCCGGTTCAACAGTATTGACTGCCCTCTTGTGAAGTTTCTGATCCTGCTTGCACAAGCTGGTAGTGTACACATGATACTGTCCGCTGTTCAACTGCTTGGGGTGACTCTGGTAACCTGACTGTTGCTGATTCCCTTGGTTATTCTGCTGGTTATTACCATGGTTGTTCTGATGGCCCTGGTTGTTCTGAAATCCAGAGCTTGAACCGCCGCCCCCATGGAAACCTGGGCCTGAACCGCCCAGTGGATCCTGATCATACCGGTATAAATCAGAATTTTTGAACTCCCTCATTATGTGACAATCTTTCCAAAGATGTGTCGCAGGGGCCTCCTTGGTTCCATGCTTCGGGCAGGGCTGGTTTAACAAACGCTCCAGATTCATGCCGCGCTGGGGCGGTTTACCTTTGCGACGCTGCATATTTGTGTTAGCCACCAAATCTGAATTATCCGCTTTACGCTTACTGTTATTCCCATGGCCCCCTTGGTTGTGGTGCTGCCCTTTTGCACCGCCGTTCTTCTTTCCCTTCTCCGGTTTATCCTCCTCTGAATCCAGATCCTTGGTATTATCTGAATCGGCATACTTAACTAAAGCGGCCATGAGTGTTGACATGTCGTTGCAATGACGTTTGAGCCTTCCCAACTTCTGTTTCAACGGCTTGAAACGGTAATTGCCCTCCAACGTTAATACCGCGGTATCTGCATTAATACGATCTGAAAAATGCAAAATCGTCGAGACTCATTTAACCCAATGGGTCGTGGACTCCCCTTCCTCTTGGACACAAGCGGCCAGATCCACAATTGACATTGGCTGCTTGCACGTATCCTTGATGTTCTGGATAAACCGTCGCTTTAATTCGGCCCATGAGTCGATAGTTGGTTGGCAAGCTCTTCAACCAAGTGCGAGTTGTTCCTTCCAGCATCATGGTGAAATATTTAGCACAAACCGCCTCATCCACATCTAACATCTCCATTGCCATCTCATAGCTCTCCACCCACGCCTCTGGCTACAACTCAGCAGTGTAATTTGGTACCTTGCGAGGTCCCTTGAAATCCTTGGGCAATAGCACATTACGCAGTGCGGGAGTTAAACATGGTACTCCTAGGGAACTGAACATTACCCCTAGCTCCACGGAGGCAGTGGGGTGAAGCGGAGTATGATGTCGTGCTTCGTGTTGAGTTGTCAACTCGGCCCCCCGTCGTGCGCGGCCGTGGTCCACAACATCTTGCGCATTAGCACCTCCCCTGGCGGGGTTGTTCTCCCGCGGCGTATTTCGGTGGCATGCGCTACTGGATACGGCCGGTTCGTCTTCCACGTGTCTGCTATAACTCCGGCTTGGACAGGGAGTGGAATGAATCCTCTCACGGCTGTGTGAATACGCTTCCTGTTGATTCAGTGATGTCTGAAGGAGATCCCTGGCCCGACGCGCTTCCAATGCAACTGGTGATTCGCCGTCGGTTGGGAGAGCCGCCAGGCGTGAAGTGGCGGCCACAATATTATCCAACGGGTTGGAATAATGCACGGGCAGCATCGATGATACAACGTTGTTCTGGCGAGGCAGGTTTGTTGCGCGTGGCTGAACCGGCGCTCCTGCTTCCGGTGCCCCCGCTCGGTTTGGTGCGGGTTGGTTACCAGCTCCTGCACCCGGCGTGTTGAAAAGATTTAGCGGCTCATAAACCGACGGGAGACATGATCGGTACCTTCTTCTCATGACCTCTTCTGAAGCATTCTGATCTAGTCTAATCCGGTAAGCCTGTGCTTCCAACTCGGCCCGCTCTGTGGCCATCCTGGCGTTCTCTGCTGTCAGGTCCTCTTTAGCCTGGGCTATCTGATCTTTCACCTTTAGAATCTCCGCATTGTGCTGATCCCTGGCTGCTGCGTCTACCTCCGCGGACATCAGTGCCGCTAGAGCGTCGAACAAGTCAGACAAGACTTGGGCTAGAGGCGGCGCCGAGCTTCTTGCACCTGCTGGCATGGCCATTGTTGAACCAGAGAGTACTGCTGCGTCGGTAGATGAATGAGGCACCGGTCGTGTGCCGGCCATGAAGACAGCGGCCCGGTTTGGCAGACCGGGGGAATCCGGAATACTGTTGCCCTCGGATCCTCCCTCAATCCGGAATACTATTGCCCTCCGGAAGACTTGTCATCACTACGGATTACGGTTTCTCCATCGGAGATCGGTTCCTCCTCATAACCCGAACCATGGACGACACCCACGAAAACATGCCTGGCCTCAGGCTGAACCGGTGATGAACTTGCACGCCGAGCCGTCTCGATGATGTCGGTGCAGGTGTCCGGCTCAGGGGCCGGTTCACCGATCTTGCCGATGAATACGTGAATCCCACCAAAGGGGACCCGATACCCGTATTCGATTGAATTAGCCTCGGGACCCCCATCATGCGTTGTCGATGTAGAGCTTGCCGCGGCGACTCTTCGTCATCCGGCCCACAGCGTATCCCCTCAGTCCATCGAAGTTGCCCTTCAAGAACTCGAAACCATCGTGCGATAGCCCCACGGCTGGCGCCAACTGTCGTGGAATTGTCACGGTAGATGTCCTCGTGGAAGGACTTAGTCGTGGAGCCATCACTATGGGTTAGCTTGAAGGGGTTAAACTGGACAAAGGGACACAAGAGTTTATACTAGTTCGGCCCCTTCGATGAAGGTAAAAGCCTACGTCTAGTTGTGATTGGTATTGCAGGGGTTTCGAGGACCAGGGAGCGAATCCGCTTTGTCTGGCTTCGAGTTGTTGTTTCCTATCCCTCAACCGCTGCCGGGTCACCCCTTTATATATTCAGGAGGATCCCGGCCGGTCGACAGAGTCCCGAGGCTGGCTCATACAAGTGTCCGCCTCGGTCTCTTCTTTCTTATCTTACAATGCAAGTTTATACAATCATGGCGGTTTACTATCATGGGCCCTAAACCGCCTGTGGGCTCTGGGCCTCTAAGCTTCATCCGTAAAGCGCCATCTTCTAGGTTTCCTTGGGCTTTAGTATAACTGAAGGTGAAACGGCCCCTCCTGGGCGGTTTATCCTTAGTGGTTATATCTTCAACAGGTGGTACTCTTCCATATGTGCTTAAGTTATTGATCTCACCCGGAAAATAGATCGTAATTTGTTTACTGTACTTTTCTTGTCCGTACCAAATCATAGTGGCTAGTTGAAAGCAAACATTGGTTGAGAAGTAGCTTTGTCCGGTTTGCACCTTCAGATCCGCCATGGCACGGGCACTATACTCGTAAAGCTTATGGTTTCCCCCCTTTATATTCACTACCATCATCGTAGGTGCTTCGTATCATGCTAGCACTGCTCCTCAAGACCTCAACCCAAAGCTTACGTGTTGAAATACGAATCTGATATGATGCTCATATCACTAAAACAGAGAATGTTTAATTGGTCACCTAATGTTCCTATATTCGTTTCGAAAAGCATGTGCGCCACACACTGGTCCAGCTAGTTCCACTTTCCTGATTTTTCTCTTGATGCTTAGGGTTTTCCCCTTTTATCAACTCTACTATGATCTGCGTAGGTGCTTTCTGTCGTACTAGCATTACTCCACCCTTCAAGCTAAACAACACAACACTCAGAATTTGAAAGCTTAGTTTTTCAAATATGATTGTGATATGATACTGATATTAGTTAACCGACACATTTAATTGGTTAGCTAAAGGTCCCACTTGAGCTTCCAAATGCATGTTGCGACATATAGAGAGACAGCATAATTGCATTTCTTTGTCACTTGTTGACCGTACTTTCTTGTCCATACCAAATCTTAGTTGTTATTTCAAAGCAAACATCGGTTGCTAACTACCCTTTGCGCGGTTTGTAGCTTCAGATCTGCCATCCCACTGCCACGGTCAACACTGTTCTCATCATGCTTATGTTTTCCCCATTTTATGATGACCACAATCAGCCTACGTGGTTCGTGTCGTAATAGCACTGCTCCACCCATCGAGTTAAACAAGCTTAGTTGTACAAATTCATATCTGATATTATTGTTGATATTAGTAAAGCTCAGAAATGTTTAATTGGTTAGCTAAATGTTCCTACTTTAGTTTCGAAATGCATGTGAGCCACATATGGAGAGACTAGAAAGAATAGTATTTCTCTGTCCGCTCTGGTTCATCATGGGTGGCCAACCGACATTGTATTGAAAGACTTGTAATATCTTCAATCTGCTTGCTCTTCTGCTCTTCTTTAAGATGATACTCTTCTCTTGCGGTTGACTGGTCAGGTCGAGTTGTTCTCCCTTAGTATATTTTGAATCTGTCAGGTCAGGTCGACTTGTTCTTCTTTTCTATATGTTGAAGCTATCATCTGCGAAGTGTCATCACTTCCGGAGCTCTCATATTTTGAGTAGTAGGCCATATTATATTAATGCACACAACAAATTACAGCATGCATGGCATCTTTTAAAAGAATTGTAGAGATAGCACAAAGGGGTTTACAGGGAGGCAGTATTGGATTAGAATCACTTCTGCATTACAAAGAAAATCTCACTTGTTTTTATGTTTTCATGCATGTCAGATATTGAACATTATCAAAATGAATATGAGAATGGGCACATGAGAGGAATATTGCAGAACGATCCACTGGCTAACAAACTTGGCATGGTGGAGGATGGCCTATCTTATTCACCCATCAAGGTGCTTGCTCTAACTTTGCAAAGTTGTATTGGTCACACATATTTGCATCTGACCTCTTGCATTACTTCTACTTTGTTACACCATCTGCTTAGTTTAAGCATCATATATGAGTATATGCCATACCTATCCATTTTCTGTACCTATCCCATGTGTCGTCACACTATGTTTTTCCAGTCAAATGTTGTTCTTTCGTAATGGATGTCCAAAAGGAAGAGGGTGAGTGCAGATCCTCAAGGAGTACAAACTAGGTATTTGGAATAGGTAGTGATACCTGTTAAATCAGATAGATCAGCAGCCACAGAAAACACAGGCCCAACTGTACCACACTTTACCCCTACTCCAGTGGCCAAACCCCTATTAGAACTGCTGGGAGCCCAGCGTCAGGTACTGTCTATGATATCAATTCAAAATTTGAACTCCTAAATTTCTGCTTGTGCCTTACCTTCTCTCTTGTATGAAAACTAATTTCAGATGAATCTCCTTGCTCAAAGGATCATACGATCTCAAAACAATAATGGGCTCTGTATTGCTCTTGTCAGTACCTCTCTCCCTTTTGCCTTGTAACGATGTACTTAATTAATTGCTATTTGATTATGTATCATCAGTCTGCACCTGAGCCTCATTATCCTCTGTTTCTTCCAATATTATTTGATCTATATTTACTCTTTGCAAAATGTAGAATAATGGCAACGCTTATAAAGAATTTTCTTTGGGGAATTTATTGAATTATCCTTCCATCAACATGGAGAAGGGCTTTGTCCAGCCCGTGTTAACATGTGATGTAAGTTCATCCTTCTCAAGCCTTCAAACTTTGTTCTAGTATAGATTTGGATAGGCATAATTTCCTCCACTGCTGTTTGCTTTGCTGTTTACATCTGATTGGATGTTTGCAACAACTACCAGTTTCAAATTGTAGTTGTAAAAACATGTTCCTTATGCAGAACAGATCCATTTATTTGCTTATAATTTTGTGAAACCTGTTACGTGTCTCCTTGTTTCTCTTTCAGACTCATATCTCTTATGCCAGGCAGAACTTTAGGGAAGATAGTGAGCCAAACCATCTTGAGGACAGCGAGACGACCCCAAGGTCCTGTCTTGATGAAGACAGTGAGTTGAAGCTACTCACCAGCAGGTGTGAGACAACCTCTGTGCAGTCGCTGCCTCAATCAGTTCGACTTCTTCAGTCTCAACTTAAAGCGGAAAGGCTTGCTTCAGCTCAGCTCCGACTTGAAGTCAAAGATGCAATGAAGATGTTAGAGGACTGCCGTGCGCACCATCATGCCTTAAATCTAGTGTTGATTCATCTATCGTTGACACAACTAAGGTCTACTCAACTTCTTCAGCTGTTTGGGGGGCCCGACCTGGCCAGGCCTAGTGCCTTCTGAAGTGCTCTCAGTTTTGTATATTCTTTTGTCGGCGCGTTTATTTGCACTGGTGGTGAACTTTGATGCCCAGTGGATGTAATATGTGTGATAGCCGTGATAGCCTAGCGTAAGTTGCTTGCTTATTTATTTCCTTGTTGTCTTGTTTATTTGTTTGCTTGTAGTCATTGCAGTTCTTTTTCCGCGGTTTGCTAGTGGCTGCCATAACCTATTTTTTAAAACTAGGACACAATAACCATGGGCTAATATTTACTGTAGTGACACTAGGCCTCCTACGGGCCGTAGAAACTGTGGGCCTTCTACGGGCCGTAGAAACAGTGGGCCTTCTACGGGCCGTACAAACAATGGGCCTTCTATGGGACGTATCATCAATGGGCCTTATACGGGCAGTATGATCGATTGGCCAAACATGGGCCAATAACAGGCCGCATTATGTCCGTAAACGTGCTAGAGTTGGAATCGTCTGTTCATGGGCCGACCATAACGGGCCATCTTTAATAGGCCGTATTGGATGATGCTATGAAAACGGCCCAACGTATTAACGGACTACAAACGGGCCGACTGTAACCATGGGCTGAATTTGGCCCACAAGCAGAAAATGACAGTAATGGGCCGTAAGTAAATGAATGCTGGAAATGAGCCCAAGAATAAATGGGCTATGAGAAGGCCGAAAGATAACATGGGATGGAAACAACCCAAAGGAATAACGGGCCGTTAATGGGTATAAAGTGATACACTGTTCATTACGGGCCAGTTTCACCATGGGCCGTTAATGGGTGTAAAGTGATACACTATTCATTACGGGCCAGTTTCACCACGGGCCGTTAATAGGCCAAGAGTTACATAGTGCCTCATATGGGCCGAAAGACGTCATGGGCCATACATGGGCCAGAAGTGAAAACGGGCTGGAATCATATTGGGTGGCCCAAATGACGCTACTGGGCCTAATTCGGATAGGGCGTAACGGGCCTTGGGTTAGCGGGCTGTAAATGGGCTATATGCAAATAGGCCGTTAACATGCTTTACATGGGCCGGCCCGCCACCTTTTGACCAAGTAAAATGGGCCGGCCTTTTCACAGGAATGGGCCTCTGTTGGGCCGTGCCACGTGTCGACGTATCATAGGCGCCTTTTGTCCAATGAGTGGATGACATCTGTCCCAATGATGAGCCGACACGTTTTTCCTCCAGCCAATGATGATTTTACACGTGGAAAATTCCCATTGGTCGGGGCTGTTAACGGGTTATCGGATCCAAAACCTGACCCGATAGCTTAACGGCGTTCTGTTACGGTGGATACCTCGTGTCGGTCACCCTTGACGAAAGCACTTCTATGTCGCGGGATTTATCGCCATGGAAGTGGACACTTCCGTGATGATAATTTTGGTAATGTCATGGAACACTTCTACGACAGCACATGTATGACTATCTTGATTCTGTCATAAAATCGTCATGGATGTACATGCATGACAGAAAATGCGACCTACTGTGACAAACACGTATCATCACGGAAATGTATTTTTTTGTAGTGGTGGAGGCCTACGTGGACGACGTCGTCATCAAAACCAGACACGTCGAACACTAATAGACGACTTGTGTCTCACATTCGACCACCTTCGCACATACGACATCAAACTTAACCCGAAAAAGTGCGTCTTCGGCGTCCCCACCAGTAAACTATTGGGCTTCATCGTTTCCAATAGAGGAATTGAAGCAAATCCAGCCAAAATCCGAGCTTTGTCACAACTGGCCACGCCAACCGAACTCAAGCAGGTCCAAAAACTCGCTGGGTGCGTAGCAGCTTTAAGACGTTTCATCTCCAGGTTGGGAGAAAAGGCGCTGTCGCTCTATCGCCTTCTACGGCGCACCGACAACTTCGAGTGGACAGACGCGAAGACGGGAGGACTAGAAGAAATGAAAGCCCTTCTGGCGAGCAACCCAATCCTGGCCGCGTGAAACGCCGGCGAGCCAATGCTCTTATACATATCAGCAACACACCAGGTGGTGAGCGCCGTATTCATCATCGAACGAGAACAGGACGGACACAAATTCCCGCTCCAGAAGCCGGTATATTACGTATCCACTGTCCTGACACCATGCAAATCCTGGTACCCTCATTATCAAAAAATAGCATATGCAGTCTTCATGGCATCCCGAAAATTGCGACACTACTTTCAGGAGTGCTCTATCACGGTGGCCTCTGAAGTGCCCCTCAATGATATAATTAACAATCGGGATGCAACGGTCCGGATTGCTAAATGGGCCATCGAGCTCCTGCCATTTGACATCACGTACAAACCACGTAGAGCCATCAAATCCTAGGTACTAGCCGACTTTGTTGCCGAATGGACAGAAGCCGAACTCCCTAAAGAGTACGGCGTGTATTCCAACTAGGTGATGCAGTTTGACGGCTCCAAGATGTTGGCAGGGCTAGGGGCGGGCGTCGTATTAATGTCCCCCACAGGAGACATCATGAAGTATGTACTCCAAATATTATACACGGACTCCAATAACGAAGCCGAATACAAGGCCTTGTTACATGGCCTCCGGATGGCCGTATCAATGGGCATACAATGCCTGGAGGTGCGCGGGGATTCAAACCTCGCAATATCCCAAATCAATGGAGACTTTGATACCAAAGATCCAAAGATGGTAGCTTACCGCAATGCCGTTTTGAAGATGTCGGCTCGGTTCGAGGGGCTCAAATTTCATCACATCGCCCGCGAAAGTAACCAGGAGGCAGACGTCCTTGCTCGCATCGGTGCTAAGCGCAACCCCGTCCCACCTAACATCTTCCTCGACAGGCTCTTTAAGCCATCCGTGGTATGGCAAGGGGGAGATAGCAATGACAGTCCCGTTCCAAACACAAACATAGATAACGAACACACCGATATTATCGGAGGCTCAACCACCGAAGTAACACCATCGTCCCACCTCATCATGGCAGTAATTGCCCCGTGGACCAAACCATTCTTGGCCTACCTTAATAGGAAGGAGCTCCCAGAAGATCAGAACGAGGCTCACCGCATAGTCTGGTGTTCGAAAGCCTATAAAGTTCACGAAGGAGAGCTCTACAAGAAAAGCACTACCGGAGTCCTTCAAAGGTGTATCTCCGAGGAGGAGGGGCGGCAACTTTTAGCAGAAATTCACACCGGTCTCGGCGGACATCACGCCGCAGCCCGGGCACTTGTCAGCAAGGCCTTCCGTACATGATTTTACTGTCCCACGGCCCAGGCAGACGCACAGGACCTCGTCCAACGCTGTGTCGGATGCCAACTCTTCAGCCCCCAACCGCTCTACAAACAATCCCCATTACATGGCCCTTTGCGGTCTGGGGCCTGGACATGGTCGGACCCCTTAAAGGGGGAAGACATAAGAAAAAATATCTGTTGGTCATGGTGGACAAATTCACCAAGTGGATAGAGGCTAGACCGGTTAAAATGGCCGAGTACGGACCGGTGATTGCATTTATATCCGATGTGGTACACCGTTACGGTGTACCGCACAACATCATCACTGATAACGGCTCGAATTTCACAGCCGATGAGGTGAAAACATGGTGTGCTAATCTGGGCATTAAGCTTGGTTACGCCTCTGTCTACCACTAGCAAACAAACGGTCAAGTAGAGCGAGCCAATGGTCTTATTATGAGCGGCATCAAACCAAGACTAGCGCATTCTTTAAAAGAATCAGACAAACATTGGGTCGAGGAGCTTGACTCCGTACTCTGGGGGCTGCGGACCACGCCCAACCGTACTACTGGATACACACCTTTTTTTCATGGTGTACGGTGCAGAGGCCGTGTTGCCGTGCGATATTATACACGACTCACATCGAGTGCGTATGTACGAGGAGAAAGAGGCCGAGTTGGATCGGCAAGATAGCCTAGATGCCTTGGAGGAAGAGCGCGACGTCGCCAAAGCCTGTTCAACATTTTATCAACAACAGGCTTGAAGATATCACAGTAGAGAGGTACGGGCCAAGACCTACAATGTTGGTGAACTCGTTCTACGCTTACCGGAGAAGGAAAAGGACAAGCTCAAGCCCAAACGGGAGGGTCCCTTCATAATCGACGAAGTTCTCACCGGAGGAGCATACCATCTTCATGACGCCTCAGACAATCGCCTCGAGCCGAACCCCTGGAACGCGGCCAGACTCTGAAGGTTCTATGCCCAGCGCCGAACTCTTTGTTAGTCTCCTTCTCCCCTATAGTTTCCATTACTCTTTCTCCCTTTCACACAATTTTTTCGCTTCAAAGCACTCATTCGGCTTGAACGAACACTGCTAACGTACACATCTTTACATATGTACGCCCATTATACCTGGGGGCTTCTCTAACAGAAGCTTGTTAATATTATTTTCCGAGCATCAAGATCATCACACATGCGGGTTCTCCCGCATGTCTTCTCTTCGCCATTATATGCATCGATATGACCTAAGTTTTGGCCAAGCTGGGTTACCTCGCTCATGTGCTTACCCCTACATACCCGATTATTCGGCTAGGTGGTAAAGGGAGCACCTCTGCGATTGTTACTGCCGGGTCATCCAAATGTGTACCTCAGACTGGGTGAAGCTGAAAGCTAGCGTTCTTAAGGGAATATTCGGTCGTTGGAAGAAAATTCTCTTTTGCACCCACTCTATTGTGATCCCCAGAAGCTATACATACTGTGATTTTCACATCACAATTCGGACATGTCTACTAATGCATGCACATCCAGGGAAAGGAACTCTTAACGGAACTATTCTCTCTGGAAGATGTTTCTTACGAATCAAATGTAATATAACATAACTAGCAGAATACAACTTGTCTGTTCAAGCAATTATGACCCCTATGCCTAGTTTTCCAGGCATGCCCCCGGCCTATTCAGCCGTGAGGGCATCCGGAAACACTTCATACCCTTGAGTCCGGAGGTTGAAACGAAAAGGTCTGCCATGACAAATGATATACAATTCAGCTAGAATTCCGCATGGTGAGGAAAGTACATAGTCACTTGGACTCAAACACTTCCTCCTCTATACCGTCCAATAGGCGATCTAACTTACAATCCCGTTGGGAATATTTGGCAGCCACCTCTACTTGGTCATATACTAAACTAACAGGAATTTCTTACCCATTCGGCCCTACCGGTCCGACACGCGCCATGTGACTAGGATCAAGCTTGGTATACCGAGTCTTCACCATGGCCCAAGCTTCTTGCACACCCTCTCGGTAGGCCGATATCTTCCATAGCCGGATATGCCGCTGCGCTCCTTTGAACCGCTCTACAAGCTCCTCCATACTTACTAGAGGGGAGGCGGAGGGCCATAGAGCCTTGGCAACACTCCGCATCGCCAGCCCCGCCTGTTCGTGCACCTGTGACAGCTTAAGCAGCAGATCACTCGATGATCCGGACACCTCCTCTTCAGGACGACGCGTCAATATACCTGCAAGCATAGCTATATCAGTTTCATTTCTCTCCGAACCACTAAAAATAAACAAATTCAGAAACATACTGAACATGCCGCCCCGCAGTTTCTTGTTCTCCTTTACGGAGTCGGATAGCTGGGCCCGCACATCCTTCGATTGTTCACCCAACTTAGTGTTGGAATCCTGCAGCTTGTTTTTCTCGTCTCTGACGCGGGTCAGCAACGCTCGCCTGCGGCGTGTTGCCTTCTCCTCTTTTTCTCCCTCTTGGGCGATCTTCAACTCCTTCTTAAATTGATCAGGTGACCCTATTATGAGATTAGTGGCAGTATTAAGCACAGTTGGTATACATTCACTATTCCTCACTAGAGGGGAACGTTACCAGTAGACAACTTCTTCAAATTTTCCAGTTCGGTGGTAGCAGCATTTAATTGCGCCTGGCACTATTCCAGCTCTTGGGCTAGCAGGTCGTTCTTCTCTGCAAGAACCTGGCAATACAACGATCCTTAATTCAGCTGTACCAACTTCTTTCTGTCCCGGGGGCTACTGGCATCTGGTTATCTGTTAAATACTGCTTCGTGGCTCTACTAAGCCCATTTCGAGCAGTTTAGATATAAGCATCGGCCGAGCTGAAGGCATTGAATGCCTCTTCCGAAAACTCAGGGTCTCGTAAAACAGCCCTGCAACGCCGATGATTCATGGCGCTCTCCACTTCCAAGTTGGTTACGGACATATTCTCCGAACCCTCGGCCGAAGGATAGTCCTACACTGTTCCTATGTTGGCTCCCGCCTTTCCAATGGGGTCTATATCCCGGGCGTGGGGAGTACGGCTGGCCGGACCCTCGGATTCAGTCCAGTGAACCTTTTTTCTGGTGTTAAACAAGCATACAAGTTACAGTTGGATGTGACTGTTGAAGTATACCTTTAAATCCTTACCTCTTTGACGAAGGACCGGTCGTGACTTCACCAACCTTCCTTTTAGAGGCCTTGCTAGGCGCCGGAGCCACTCTCTTTGGAGCCGCCCCTGGAGTAGTGTGAAGCGCCGAACGCCTCCCTTGTGGAGCACGAGATAGTGCGATGGGTGAGGCAGTGCGAGGAAGCTCTTTCGAGAGAGGTTTTTTCTCAACGACTTACGTGGGAAGCTGGAAGAAGACCAGGGTAATCAGCGATAATGGCCACTTCCGTGCCATCGTAGCTCGCCTGGTAAAACGCCCCTTCCGCGAGTACCACGGATTTATCCAGATCCTCTTCATATCCGGGATCCAGCTCCCGGTTGTGGTCCTCAGGCTGTGGGGCGGGGTTGTAAAACCCCTTGGTGATTTTTCGCCAATGATGTTATAAACGAATTAGAAATTTGTCAAAGGTAATCCGGGAAGCAGAACGAGTAAAGCAGAAGGATCGGGACTTACCCAACTGGGAGAATTATACATAGAATATCCCTCTCTGTGATTGATTCGAAGAAATTCCTCTTCTTCCCCTTTGAACAGCTCGGCCAATATTTTGGCCAGAGCGGTGGGGGTGCCCGAACATTTTCGACCACATCGGGAGGCGTCGTCCTCCCTATTGTAGTGCCACATTGGGAGCCCTTTGTATTGAAGCGGCTTAACCCCTCGTGTTATGGAGGTCGCCATTACCTCAACCATTGTTAATCCAGACTGGGCGAGCGTCTTTATCTCGCCCAAGAGCTGATGAACCTCCGCACTGTCATCCTCCTCAAGGCTCCCGGGGCGCCAACTGTGGCGTTTCTTTAGCGGAACGCTCGCAAATTCAGGGCAACCCTTTCGAACGGGGTCGGCAAGCGCAACGTCCTCGAGGTAGAACCACTTGGAAGGCCATTCTTTAGAGGCCCTCCTTGGTGTGCCAGACGGGTATCCGGTATCGGCGATGCGCCACACTTCGGCTCCGCCCACTTCAAAAATTGACCCCTCATGGTTACGCGGGACAAGACAGAACAACTTTCTGCATAGTTCGAAATGGGCTTCAACACCCAGGAATAGCTTGCATAAGGCAACATTAACGGCAATGTGCAGGATAGAGGCAGGAGTGAAGTTGTGCAGTTGGAGGCCGTAATATTCCAAAAGCCCTCGGAGGAACGGATGGACGCGGAATCCGACGCCCCTCAGCAGATAGGGGATGAAGCACACTCGCTCCCTTCTGGATGGATTGGGGAAGTCCTCCGACTGAGTCGCGCCATTGAAGGAGACCGACCCAGCTCGGACAGGGACCAGATCCATGGGAGGAAGAAATCCCTGCGTTTGCAACTTTGCTAGCTGACTATTAGCCACAAAACACTTCTCTCACTCGCTTCTCTTTGGGCTTGAGTGGGAGGAAGAACTGGGAATGCTAGCCATGTTGGAATGGCTTCTCCTGACAGTTTCTGGGGATTTTCTCGGCACGATATCGCCTGGATCTAAGATCAATTTCATTAAATAGGCGTTCTGCCTTGTGTGGGCGGAGTGTTATTTGCAAAAGTACCCTGACTTTCCGCATTCACTCTACACGTGGAAGACGAAGTTATTAGCGCGCAGAAGCCGAGGAGAACAATATTGAGTCAACAGCCGAATATATTTCTTGGAGAAGGGAACCCGCCTTGCAATGCCGAAGACGATCCGAGCGCCAAACACCTCGTCATTGAAGCCTGGTTTGGGGGCCACTGAGGGAGTCCTGGACTAAGGGGTCCTCGGGCGTCCGGCCTATTATTTGTTGGGCCAGACTGATGGGCTATGAAGACCTGAAGACCGAAGATTATACCCATGTCCGGATTGGACTCTACTTGGTGTGGAAGGCAAGCTAGGCGACCGATTATGAAGATTCCCTCTTATGTAACCGACCTCATGTAACCCTAGATCTCTCCGGTGTCTATATAAACCGGAGAGCATAGTCCGGATAGGACAAATTCATTACCATAAACTCATAGGCTAGACTTCTAGGGTTTAGCCATTACAATCTCGTGGTAGATCAACTCTTGTAATACTCATATTCATCAAGATCAATCAAGCAGGAAGTAGGGTATTACGTCCATAGAGAGGGACCGAACCTGGGTAAACATCGTGTCCCCCGTCTCCTGTTACCATCGATCCTAGACGCACAGTTCAGGACCCCCTACCAGAGATCCGCCGGTTTTGACACCGACACCCACCCCCCTGGGCGCGCCCCCTGCCTCGTGGACAGCTCGGAGATCCACCAACGCACTTCTTCCTCCCATATATACCCATATACCCTAAAAACATAGGGGAGCACAATAGATCGAGAGTTCCACCGCCATAAGCCTCTGTAGCCATCGAAAACCAATCTAGACCCATTCTGGCACCCTGCCGGAGGGAGGAATCCCTCACTGGTGGCCATCTTCGTCATCCCGGCGCTCTCCATGACGAGGAGGGAGTAGTTCTCCCTCGGGGCTGAGGGTATGTACCAGTAGCTATGTGTTTGATCTCTCTCTCTCTCTCTCTCTCTCTCGTGTTCCTGAGGTGATACGATCTTGATGTATCGCGAGCTTTGCTATTATGGTTGGATCTTATGATGTTTCTCCCCCTCTACTCTCTTGTAATGGATTGAGTTTTCCCTTTGAAGTTATCTTATCAGATTGAGTCTTTAAGGATTTGAGAACACTTGATGTATGTCTTGCGTGGGATACCCGTGGTGACAATGGGGTATTCTATTGATCCACTTGATGTATGTTTTGGTGATCAACTTGCAGGTTCCGCCCATGAACCTATGCATAGGGGTTGGCACACATTTTCGTCCTGACTCTCCGGTAGAATCTTTGGGGAACTCTTTGAAGTACTTTGTGTTGGTTGAATAGATGAATCTGAGATTGTGTGATGCATATCGTATAATCATACCCACAGATACTTGAGGTGACATTGGAGTATCTGGGTGACATTAGGGTTTTGGTTGATTTGTGTCTTAAGGTGTTATTCTCGTACGAACTCTATGATAGATTGAACGGAAAGAATAGCTTCGTGTTATTTTACTACAGACACTTGAATAGATCGATCCGAAAGGATAACTTTGAGGTGGTTTCGTACCCTACCATAATCTCTTCGTTTGTTCTCCGCTATTAGTGACTTTGGAGTGACTCTTTGTTGCATGTTGAGGGATAGTTATATGATCAAATTATGTTATTATTGTTGAGGGAACTTGCACTAGTGAAAGTATGAACCCTAGGCCTTGTTTCAACGCATTGCAATACCGTTTGTGCTCACTTTTATCATTAGTTACCTTGCTGTTTTTATATTTTCAGATTACAAAAACTTTTATCTACCATCCATATTGCACTTGCATCACCATCTCTTCGCCGAACTAGTGCACCTATACAATTTACCATTGTATTGGGTGTGTTGGGGACACAAGAGAATCTTTGTTATTTGGTTGCAGGGTTGCTTGAGAGAGACCATCTTCATCCTACGCCTCCCACGGATTGATAAACCTTAGGTCATCCACTTGAGGGAAATTTGCTACTGCCCTACAAACCTCTTCACTTGGAGGCCCAACAACGTCTATAATAAGAAGGTTGTGTAGTAGACATCAAGGGGTGATCAATCCGCTCTTCCTCCTTTTGTTCTTCGCTCTCCTCCTCATCTTTTTCATCCAATGAGCTCACTGTTTCATCAATTTCTTCTTCCATAGATTTATGCAAAATATTAGTCACTTCTGGGACAGCGGAGACTTTCTCAATAAACGCATCAATATCGGAATTGTATTCATAATTCTCATAACAATATTTAAGGATAGCTAAATTTTTAGGTCTGTAGAGAGCATCATAAAGATTTTCATATTCTTTGAACATAGATTCAATTTCATAAGCACCCATAAAAACAACAAATTCTTCTATTCGTTCCACATCATAGTAGTCTTATATACCTCTAGCATAAGAAGCCAAAGTTTCATTATCATTAAATTTGCATAAAAAGGGAAGGTGTGGAGCCTTCATCCTAGAGCAACAAGTATAATCATATCTCAAGCATAGTTGCCTAGCATACCATTTCAACATATAAATTTGATCCCATAATAGTTTCCCCTTTTGAGTCAAGCGATAATCCCTAAAGTATTCACGTTGATCCAACGTGTCTCCCATTACCAAATTTAATGGGGTTTTCTCTGGATTATCAAAGTAGTACATAATATCTGTCACATAACGAGCATCGAGGGTTTTAGGAGGTTCCTCATCTCCATGAGCAGCAAGTACACCTAATTGGTTTTAGTATTTCATGTTCCATATCCATGACTAAAGATAAAGAACAACTAAGAATAGAAAATAAAAAATTACTTAGTGATAAAGCAAACAAGCACACACGAGAATATTCACCCCATGCTATTGCTCCCCGGCAACAGCGCCAGAAAAAGGTCTTGATAACCCACAAGTATAGGGGGTCAATTGTAGCCTCTTTCGATAAGTAAGAGTGTCGAACCCAACGAGGAGCTAAAGGTAACAAATATTCCCTCAAGTTCTATCGACCACTGATACAACTCTACACACGCTTGTCGTTCGCTTTACCTAGAACAAGTATGAAACTAGAAGTACTTTGTAGGTGTTGTTGGATAGGTTTTCAAGGTAATAAAGAGCATGTAAATAAAAAGTAGGGGCTGTTTAGATAAAGACACAACTAAGTTAGTTTTAGTAAAGAGCTTTTTGTTACGACAAAGTTATTTGTCCCTAGGCAATCGATAACTAGACCGGTAATCATTATTGCAATTTTATTCGAGGGAGAGGCATAAGCTAACATACTTTATCTACTTGGATCATATGCACTTATGATTAGAACTCTAGCAAGCATCCGCAACTACTAAAGATCATTAAGATAAAACCCAACCATAGCATTAAAGTATCAAGTCCTCTTTATCCCATACGCAAACAACCTACTTACTCGGGTCTGTGCTTCTGTCACTCACGCCACCCACCATAAGCAAATCATGAACATATAGCAAACCCTACAGCGGGAATCCCTCACGCTTGCGCGACACGGAGAGCACCATAGGATAGCACCAATAATTAAACATGCAACTCAAACCAATCACGATCATCAAATAACCCATAGGACAAAACGGTTCTACTCAAACATCATAGGATAGCAATACATCATTGGGAAATAATATATAGCATTGAGCACCATGTTTAAGTAGAGATTACAGCGGGTAAGAGAGGCGTTACACCACTACATAGAGGGTGGGAGAGTTGGTGATGATGGCGGTGAAGTTGTTGGTGAAGATTGTGGTGATGATGATGGCCCCCGGTGGCACTCCGGCGCCACCAGAAGCGAGGGAGAGAGAGCCCCCCTCCTTCTTCTTCTTCCTTGACCTCCTCCCTAGATGGGAGAAGGGTTTCCCCTCTGGTCCTTGGTCTCCATGGCATGGGAGGGGCGAGAGCCCCTCCGAGATTGGATCTATCTCTCTGTCTCTCTCTGTTTTCGTGTTCTCCTCTGTTGTCCTTTCACCGTTTCATACATATATGGAGATCCATAACTCCGATTGGACTGAAATCTTCGCCGTGATTTTTTCCCAAAAATTAGCTTTCTTGCGGCCGAAGAAGGGCATCAACCGCCTTACGGGGAGCCCACGAGGGTCAGGGGCGCGCCCAGGTGGTGGGGCGCGCCCCCTACCTCGTGCCTCCCTTGGGCACCATCTCGCGTGGATTTTTCTTCTGAAATTCTCCATAAATTCCAAAAATATTCTCCATCCATTTTTATCCCGTTTGGATTCCGTTTGATATGGGGTTTCTGCGAAACATAAAACAAGCAACAAACAGGAACTGGCACTGGGCACTGGATAAATATGTTAGTCCCAAAAATAGTATGAAAAGTTGCCAAAAGTATATGAAAGTTGAACAATGTTGGCATGGAACAATCAAAAATTATAGATACGACGGAGACGTATCAGGTAGCGCCTCTCATTCAGTAAATATATGGAGTTTTGAATTGATTTTACTATTTACTAGGGTGGATGGGCTGTTTTGTCTTGGGCCCAGAGAAACCATTACTACTAGTACAGTGGAGACACTCTACTGCTACCTAGAAAAACAATTACTACTAGTACAATGGATACAATACCGTTTCTGGCTCCTCCTAGGCCATCGAAACGTCTCCCTCTACTGCATGTTGTTATACTTTTGTTCACCGACATGCGGGCCATGCAGCGCGCGGGCCCAAATGCCATCCACCAAATTAGAAGGCAGTATGCAGGCGAAGAGTCACCTCGGTCGTAGCACGGTAGTAACGAGCCGTCGTATGACAAAACCCCACCTCCCCGCAGTCTAAGTTTGACGGACGAAGCAACCATCATTTCACTCTTCCCTGAATCCCCTTCTCCCTCACCGTCTTCAAGAAAGGCAACACTCGCATCTGCCACTGCTCTTCTCTCCCAACGAAGGGAAGGTAAGCGGATCCGTGATGTTGGTATATTTTTGTTTAGAGAAAAAAAGAACTTCTGCAAAGCAGTAACCGATCCTCACTCTCCTTTTTGTTTCATTGTCATTGCGATTGTGTTTTCCTTTCAGTGGTCTCCTAGTATTCGTTAGTTTCATGATGGACCAAGGAGAACCAGGGAAAGATTTGCCGATAGAGCAGGCGCGAGAGGTTGATCCCCACGAGACAGAGAGCTCCAAGAAGATGGAGGCAACCACCGAGCCGACCCCAGATACGCTCACGACCACTACTAATATGGTCAACACCCGTTTGAGGTTACAGCCCCCGTGGCACTACAGGAGCAGTTTTCCCCCTTTGAGGACGTGTCCCCCCTGAGCTGCCCAAGGTGATTTTCTTCTTTGCCGATCTCGATTGTGGTTTTTCATCTAAGTATGTGGTGATGGATAATGCAAAATTTTATTAGCTTCTATGCCATGCTATACATAGTGGTTTAAAAAACTTGTGTTTCTTATACTAGAAAGTAATTCAGAATTTGTTTCTGTTTCAATTAGAGCCTTGATGTAGACAAGGATTGTGTGGTTGTACATGTCACTCGCTATGAGGCGGATGAACTAAATATACACACTGGGAAAAAATAGTTTTTAGGCTATTGGATCCTGGAAGCCATTTGCGCTTATACCAATGAAGAGTTGTATTCCAGCCTCACTGTTGTCAGGCGTGTTGTCCAGGGTGTAATGAAGCACAAGAAGTTCAAAGCTACTCCTTCATTTGTGAGGCATACTGTGCTTGTCAAGCTTACGCAGGAAGATGACGTGGCATGACTCCACAAACAAGTTTATGAGTGGCAAGGCCACAAGGTTGTCGTCATGAAGGTTCAGAGGATTGAGCTGTTGCCGGACGTCCTCGATGATGTTCATGGCAAGGTCCATCTTGTGTCCAGCCCAAATTAGATCGAGGCATGAAATAGTTGCCCCAGCTAGTGTTTAATAGTAGTTTGGATTGTGTCTAGTTAAGCGAACCTTGCCTGTTATCAAGCCCTCTGGGACTAGTACTCTGTTTAAATCCGTCTATGGGAACTGCTGCTACTTTTGTGTGTCTGTGAATCATGTGAGAACCATCGTAATTGTTGCTGAAACAAATGCGTCCTCACTAGTTTTTTCATGAATATGGCATGGTAAGACATAAGTTGTCACGGTTTACCATACGAGCAGTTTGTGTTTTGATGAAATAGAGTACTTGTTCGAGAACTGTGCGCCGACATATACATAAGTACTTGTAAACATGGTTTGTGCTACCCCACTTGTAAGCAGCTGTGCAAAACACGGCACATTGGCTCAGCTTGCTTAACACTAGGCTATCGACTAGCTAACAATCAACAATCTGCTGTCTGACATATAAGCAACTATGTATCTTGTTAAAGTGGTTCATGCAGTTACCTGAGGCCACAATGTAAATTCCAAACGTTCACATGCTAGTCCAGCGTTCATGTGGAACACTCACATTAAAATCGGCTTCATAAAAAACTTGAAAAGCATAAGTTAAGAAATTTTATACATCTCAATGATTCATAGAACATAACAAACATATACTAGTTCACAGCAAAAGACAAAGTTGTGAGAAGGTTTACAAATCAGGAAAAAACAAGCATGGCTTCTCTGATCAAAGGGCCTCCCAGCAGGCTTAAATTTCCTGGAGTTCACTCTGGTTTTTTCTTGTTGCCACCATCCAGGGTTAGGTTCTCTCATTCCAGAATAACCAATTATAATTGTGTTCTCAGCTGGAATGCTGAACTGAACCATGTAGTGTACTCACCAGCTGAAAGTCTTGTGCATTCCACTAAATTTAAGCACCGCTATTTGCAGAAATAAGCAGACCACAATGCCTCTTGTCCGCGCACCTTTCCAAAAAACTGCTGTGCAGCCGTGCCAGCTAGTCCTCAGTCCATGGATGAACTGGTAGAAAGTGCATTCCGGACTAGTATGCAGTTGTTTTCGCTCTTCCCTACACTGCAATCAGGAAGTAAAACATACGAATCAACTTCTTTTATATTACGTTGGTCATTCTACCTAGTAGCTACCAATGTAGGAATACCTGGAAGACGGGTGGTTAGACGACGACAACGAGGGATAGTCATCTCATTTTGCGCAGTTCTACTAAAACTGAAGTGTGTGCTTTTGATTGCGCGGATAGAAACGATACGGAGACAGACATCCCGAAATGATATGGAGACAGACATCCCTGTTTGCGCAAATACGAAATACAGTTATTTAAACAGTGACAGATATTTGCAGTGGCGTATGTTTAGCAGCAGCATCTATTGTGTTATAATTGGCACTGGATTGACAGTATGAAAGTGTCCTTAAGTAAGTAGTATCACATCACATCAACACTGCCACTAGATTAACATGTAGAACAATAGCATTAATATTACTGTCATGAGAGTAGCACATGGTCAGTAAATGTGCAATCAAATTTGTGCAGTTCCACTGGGATGAAGCAATGTTAGCAGTGTGAGATTTAAGTGTAACTACAAAAACACAATTCATGGGAAATAAAGCAAGACGGAAGCACTTCATAAAATGGTGGTGGCATTGCTTCAATTTATCGACGGCACTAGACCATTACTTATAGTGACATTCGGTGGCATTGCTTAATGCTTCATGTGATTTTACATTAACAGTAGCGATATGGGCGTAGGGACAGCAGGGGCATAAAGTGGTGAGGCGGATGTGGTTGCCGAGAGCGGCAAACACTCAGGCAACATGTCTGCATTTGTTCCATTTTTTATCTCCTTGGCGACATTTTCCTATGTGAGCACAGAAAATCTAGACTTGCTCATTCTCATTTGCGTTGTCCCCCAACACCCGTCACTTTCTTTCCTTTTTCAACCAAGATATAGGTCCACTTCCCGCACCCTTCGCCATCCACCATGCTTTCTTCGTCTTTTCAACCAAGAGACCAGTTGGGTAGCCAGTATCTACTACTTTCCCCTGTTTCCTCTTAGAAGCAAGTCCTAGATTCATGCTACACCTTTCCCACTTTCTTCCCTGTTTGAACCAACTCTTAGAGTCGACGGTATGAACTAGCTTTACCTCTAATAATAGTAAAAGTCTAGGTGGCTTTGGAACAGCGGATGGAAGTAGAAAAAGATCCACACGAAGCCAAGTGGGGAGCTGGGGCAGTAGAGCAAGGCAGGTTTCGAAGGAATATATACCCGAGGGTCGTCGGCATGTGGCAAAGACGGCGTCGAGAGGCCGCATCTTGGCCACAATACCGCAGGGAGGAAGAAGGGGTCGGAGGCCCTCCCGAGCCGGCGCTCTCTCGGAGAGAAAGGCACGGCCGCCGATCGGGACGTGCTGGCAGCCGTTGGACTCCTCCCTCGCCGCCGATGACAGCGTGAACGATGCACCTACACCCCTGTCCCGGTCGAGGTTGTCCGGCCGGATTTGTGACCAGTCATGAGCTAAGAGAGAGAGAGTGTGGCCACCTATGTCTTGCTTAGATCTGGAGAGCATGAGAGAGTGAACGAGAGGAACCCTAGTAAAGCAAGCGCTAAGGCTCCTGCTTATATATATAGTGGAGTGATTTTGTTGTACAGCTTCAAAAAAATGCGCCCCTACGTGTACCCGCGAGTGAGTGTGAGAGAGCTAGTGCGTGCGTGCACCGCTTCTCTTCGTGAGAGTACAATATACTATGCCCAAAGAACGTTCGCCTCAAGAGTAATAGTATAAGTGTGTGACGTGTGAGCTAAAATAAAATGTGCACGACGTCTTTTGTTTTTTAGAAGTTCTGAGGGTAGGGTGTGAAGAGCACATATGTGTGTGACGTCTACCTACAGATAGACAGTGGGTGCGAGAGGACTCGGGAGAGTCGTGACTTGTGAGGGTGCGTGTGCATGAGAGAGAGGGGGCACGTATCAATGCAATGCATGTTTCCGTAAATCATTATCTGACAAACGTTCGCCACAAGTCTTTTCCTGACGAACGTCGTAAGTACCGTTAGATTGGCATCCGACAGTGTCAGTTTTGCCATGTCATTTAACAGGACAGCCACTCCTCCTACACACAAATCTTCCACGTGGGTGTTAGCAACTGCCGTATGCTCCCTCCGTTCCAAAATGCAGTGCATATAGCTTTATTGAAAATTCGAACCTCGCAAACTTTTACCGAGTTTTCGTGTACCAAATTGCACATGTAGAATACCCTGTATATATCATTTCATTCATCTTCAAGAGGTAACTATAAAGATGGGGGAGGAGTCTACAAAGAAAGACCATCGTATCACCTATAGCAATTTCAACCATCCTTTGGTGTGGAGGAATAGCATAGGAACTCTATATGATATGATTTGTATAGGATTTTTTTCCTTTAGAGCCAATTGGTTCGGAGGAATAGATTCATATACTCCACATTTCAAAGGAAATAAACATGATATCATTTCTATAGCTTTAGAGCCACTTGGTTCATATGAATGGATTCCTATACTCCCATAATTTCAAAGTAAAATAAATATTAGCGTGTATTCAATAGAAAAGTTCCTATCATATGAACCAAATTACATGTCTTTTCTAATCCCTCCTCATAGGAATTGAGATACATGCCATCTCTACATTCAATAGAAAAGTTCCTATGATGTGAACCAGATGACATCTCTTTTCCAATCCCTATTCATAGGAATTGAGATACTCCATGTCATCTCTTTCCCTACAACTTCCATGTATACATCTTCTATTCCTAAATAGCTAGTACAACCCACTAGTAGCTTTTTTCCAAGACATGCAACTATGACACAACAACTATATAGTGTGCGAATAACTTTGAAAGAGGGTCGCTGGATGAAGCTAATCTAACAGTGCAGAGATGGCAAATCCGAGCACTACTGGCCATTGGATATCATCAACATTCCACTAGATCTGCCACATGTACAATTTAGAAGACTCCATGGTTGAACTTAAGCATAATGCACAAACTCAAAACACAAGCACTTCTCCTTTGTTCTAGAATCTTCCATATCATAATTGATTTTTTTTCTAAATGAATTGCCATTATTTGTTTTTTACTTTATGCTTTACAATGCACAACCCCATGAATCTTAACATTTTTATAAAACTAATTGATTTCGAATGAGATGAACTATAAGAACTAAACGAACATCTACATCATGCATATATGACTCAAAGCTTTACATGCTATAGTGTGTATTTATTCATAATTTGGTTTCAAAATCTCATGCGTTCAATGCATGTGTACCTTACTAGTTTTGAGTAGAGTAGCAAATTTCACGCGGCCCCGGGTATATCAAAATGCAGGGCCCATGCATCATTGCCTTTCGGTCGAACCTACGTCCACAATTTTTTGTACGTACTATATCTCCACTGGTCCTCGAACCCAAAATGTTGCATCGTTCCCCTAAAACCAAGCGGTCCACACATATTTAAGGCGTCGACTCGAACTCAATCCCTCTCCCGTTTGCTACGACGTGGCCCCGCATGCTGTAGTAGTACTCCTACAAACCCTACCGCCGCACGCATCATCGGTTTTCTTCAAGAGGACGAGGGAGAAGCCGATTTGTAGTGGAGGCGCTTTCAAAAAATGATCTGTAGTGGAGACCACTACCCTAGGGTGCCCTAGGTAGCTGCCGCACGCATCATTGGTTTTCTCTTTTCTTTATGCTCTTGCATCCTAGAGTGAAATGATGGTTGCTTCGTCCGTCCAGCTTAATGCAGGAAAGGTGGGGCTTTGTGATTTGACCCCTCATCGCTCATTTTCTACTACTGCGGCGCTACGACCGAGGTGCCTCCAATTCCAACCGCTGCTCCGAACTGTAATTTGGTGCATCACACGTGGAACAAGATGGTGGATGAGCCACATGTCGGCCAAAGGGGTCCTGTTAAGTGTGTCACCATTTCGTGTGCAGACTGACCCTGCTTGAATTGCTACGCCAACACGACAGGTGTAGCCTACCACTTGGTTTTGCTCCTTGGCGAATCCCGACTATATTGATCTAAAAAGATACGTACTAAACTACCCTCTCCGTCTCGTTTTTAGGCGTCTCGGTTTATAGGGTGTGCACGTAGTTCTAGGTCATCCATTTGACTAACTAAATATGAGTTACTATGTCACAAAAAGTATATCATTGGATTATTAAGCGGATGTGGTTTCTAAACATATACTGTTCATCACATATATAGCCAGTTAAATTCTCATCCTAGAACGACGTGCATGCCATGTAAATCGACATGGAGGAAGTATAGTAGTAAAAATGAGGTGATTTTACCGAGCGATCAGCGCGGGAGCATGGACTGTCATGCGGCCCCACGTATCATGATGTACCAAGGCGATGCACGTGTCCCTCTTGAGGCAGAAGCAATACTACATGTTTTGAGATGATGGCAAACCGAAGTGTGAAATAATGGTTGCTTCGTCCGTCTGGGAAGGTGCGGCATTGTGATTTGACGTCTCATTGCTCATTACTACTACTACTGGGGTGGTACGACTGCGGTGCGCCCCTGCTGTTCTGCACTATTATTTGGTGCTTGACACATTGACCCAGTTGCTGTATGTCCCACATGTCAGCGACAGGAAGTATAGAATTCATGAAAGCGAGCGTCGACGGAGGAGTACAAGACACGGCTTGGGTTTTGCTGCTTCGCGCGATCCATCAATACAAACCCGAACTAAAAAAGGCGAGGGCGGGTCTTTTCCCGCGCGGCAGGCAGGGGAGTTTGGCATAGTCTGTTCGAGGCAAGGAGGCAGGAAGGGAAACAAGCAAATAAAGGTTGAGCGACTTAGTTTTGGGAAAATCTGATTTTATGGAGTACGTACCCACTAGGGTTTATAGGGCTCATCAAAAAACATTTGTTTTTCCGTTTTATAAGTCTCAATTCTACTACTAGTAGTAGTGCCATCACATGTTGGATTTCGAGGTGCGTTAGATCACCCGATGCAAGCAGTGTCAAGAGAAAACTCACCAAAGCGTGTAGAAGTTCATGGAAATTTAGTGGTCATTCATGCATTCGTTCTAATTAATGCCTCGATAAACATAACTTCTTGAGAAAAACGAGTGTACTAATTACTTATGCAAACTAGGAGTACAAAATTAATTCGACCACTCACCGTCTACCTTGGTAGGAGAGATTTTGAAGTTGAGCCATAAACTGGAAAGGAGGGAGTAGTAACTTTTGTCTTGATTACCATTTGTGTCCTTGTATAGATGCAAAATATTTTTTTATAGTGGCCTTGTATAAGTAAATGGAGGGAGTACTAAAGGACATATATATTCCAAACAATATGATAATATCTCTAACCAAGGTAGTAGGGATGAGGAGTAAATGGAGGGAGTAGTAAAATTGTCTCCTCGTCCTGCGAGCCACCGCGCGCATGGGCGAGGGAGCGGGCGTAAGGCCTACAGTACTACTACTAGTAAGCAAGCTTCACCTCATCCTGCGACCTCCTCCATCTCACCTTTAGAAAGGTTCGTACCATTATCTGTGATGATGCTATGTGGAAAGCCGAAACGGAAAATAATCTTTTTGAGAAATTGAACCACCTGGCTGCATCACATTTACTGATGAGCTCCACTTCAACCCATTTGGTGAACTTGTCAACCGCCACCAACAGGTGGGTCTTCTTGTCCTTAGAACGCTTAAAGGGTCCAACCATATCAAGCCCCCAAGTAGCAAACGGCCAAGTGATGGGGATCATGTGTAACTCCTGAGCAGGAACATGAGCACGACGTGAAAATTTCTGACAAGCGTCACACCGCTTTACCGAGTCTTCCGCATCAGAATGAGCTGTCAACCAGTAGAACCCATGTCGGAAAGCCTTAGCAACCAAGGACTTTGAGCTGGCATGGTGACCGCAATCCCCTTCATGGATTTCCCGTAGAATCTCTTGTCCTTCTTCAGGAGAAACACAACGTTGGAATATGCCTGAAACGCTAGAACGGTGCAACTCGCCATTATGAATAACCATAGACTTGGACCGCCGGACTATCTGCCTGGCGAAAATTTCGTCTTCTGGTAATTCGCCCCGGTTCAGATACGCCAAATATGGAACCGTCCAATCCAGAGTGGCATGTAAAACGGCTACCAACTGGGCCTCCGGATCAGGAACAGCTAAATACTCCTCTGTAGGCAACTTTACAGACGGGTTATGCAAGATATCTAGAAAGGTATTAGGTGGTACCGGTTTACGCTGAGATTCCAGTCGGCTTAGAGCATCTGCTACTTCATTCTTGTGCCGGTCGATGTGATCCACCTGATAACCCTTAAAGTGACCTGCTACAATATCCACCTCGCGCCTATAAGCCGCCATGAGCTGGTCTTTAGAATCACAGGTACCAAAAACTTGCTGAGCCACTAGATCAGAATCTCCAAAGCATCGAACCAGGCTTAAGTTCATTTCCTTAGCTACACGAAGACCGTGGAGCAAAGCCTCGTACTCTGCTGCATTGTTAGTACAAGGAAACATTAAGCGGAGAACATAACAAATCTTATCTCCTCGAGGGGAAGTGAAGACAACTCCAGCCCCCGAGCCTTCCAGCTGCCTGGATCCATCAAAGTGAATGGTCCAGTATGTATTATCCGGTTTGTCTTCTGGTGCCTGTAACTTGGTCCAATCATTGATGAAGTCCACAAGCGCTTGAGATTTGATGGCTGTTCGGGGTGTGTACTTCAAACTATGGGGACCGAGCTCAATCGCCCACTTCACAACCCGGCCAGTTGCCTCTCTATTCTGGATTATATCACCCAAGGGAGCAGAACTAACCACTGTAATAGGATGGCCTTGAAAATATTGCTTGAGTTTCCTACTTGCCATGAAAACTCCATACACTAGCTTGTGCCAATGCGGATATCTTTGCTTTGATTCGATCAGTACTTCACTGATATAATAAACTGGTCGTTGAACCGGATATTCTTTCCCAGCCTCCTTACGCTCAACCACAATCGCCACACTAACCGATCGGGCATTGGCAGCCATGTATAATAGTAGAGGTTCATTATCAACTGGAGCAGCGAGGACTGGCGGTTCAGCTAGCTGCCGCTTCAACTACTCGAATGCCGCATCAGCGGCGTCACTCTAGACGAATTTTTCTGTTTTCTTCAATATCTGATACAGGGGAATCGCCTTCTCTCCCAAACGGCTGATAAATCGGCTGAGGGCTGCAATCCTGCCCGCTAGGCGCTGAACATCATTGATACATGCCGGTTTAGCCAAGGATGTGATTGCTTTGATCTTTTCCGGATTTGCCTCAATACCTCTGTTAGACACAAGAAAGCCCAAGATTTTGCCTGCCGGAACACCAAAAACACATTTGTCCGGGTTGAGCATCATTTTGTAAACCCAAATATTGTCAGACGTCTCCTCGAGATCATTTATCAGGGTTTCCTGCTTCCTGGATTTCACCACAATGTCATCCACATAGGCATGAACATTACGGCCGATCTGCTTGTGAAGACAATTTCGCACACAACGCTGGTAGGTTGCTTGGGCACTCTTGAGCCCAAAGGGCATATAAACATAGCAGAAGGCTCCAAAGGGAGTGATGAAGGCTGTTTTCTCCTGGTCCTTAACTGCCATTTTAACTGATGATAACCTGAATAAGCATCCAGAAAACTCAGGGGCTCACAACCCGCCGTTGCATCAATGATCTGATCGATACCTGGGAGAGCAAAATGATCTGCCGGGCAAGCTTTGTTCAAATCAGTGTAGTCCACACACATACGCCAAGTGCCATTTTTCTTAAGAACAAGCACCGGATTAGCCAACCATTCAGGATGAAACACTTCGACGATAAATCCAGCTGCCAGCAGCCGGGCTACCTCTTCGCCAATGGCCTTGCATCTTTCTTCGTTAAAGTGGCGAAGGTACTGCTTGACCGGTTTAAACTTAGGATCAATATTGAGCGTGTGCTCAGTGAGTTCCCTCGGTACACCTGGCATGTCAGAAGGTTTCCATGCAAAGGTGTCCCGATTCTCACGGATGAACTCGATGAGCGCGCTTTCCTATTTCGGATCCGGATTTGCACTGATACTAAACTTCTTGGATGAATCACCAGGGACGAAGTCAACAAGCTTAGTCTCAGTAGCCAGTTTGAATGTCAGGGCCAGGTCATGTTCAGTCGTAGGTTTCTTCATAGGGGTCATATCCGCCGAATCAACATTGTCTTTATAGAATTTCAGCTCCTCTGTGGCACAAACCGATTCTGCATAAGCTGCTTCACCTTCCTCACGATCCAAGGCAATCCTTCGGCTCCCATGTACTGTGATCGTCCCCTTATAACCTGGCATCTTGAGCTATAGATAGACATAACAGGGCCTCGCCATGAATTTCGCGTAAGCCGGCCGTCCAAATAGCGCGTGATATGGACTCTGGATTTTCACCACTTCAAAGGTCAAAGTCTCAGACCTAGAATCAAACTCATCTCCAAACACAACTTCCAAAGCAATCTTTCCCACAGGGTAGGCCGATTTACCTGGTACCACACCATGAAAGATAGTGTTTGGCGGTTTAAGATTCTTATCCATCAAACCCATGCGACGGAAAGTCTCATAGTATAGGATGTTGATACTGCTCCCTCCATCCATCCGAACCTTGGTAAACTTATAGCCCCCCACCTGAGGCGCTACCACCAAGGCTAGCTGGCCCGGATTGTCAACCCGGGGCGGGTGATCCTCCCTGCTCCACACAATAGGCTGCTCCGACCATCGTAGATAATGCGGTATAGCCGGTTCAACAGTATTGACTGCCCTCTTGTGAAGTTTCTGATCCCGCTTGCACAAGCTGGTAGTGAACACATGATACTGTCCGCTGTTCAACTGCATGGGGTGACTCTGGTAACCTGACTGTTGCTGATTCCCTTGGTTATTCTGCTGGTTATTACCATGGTTGTTCTGATGGCCCTGGTTGTTCTGAAATCCAGAGCTTGAACCGCCACCCCCATGGAAACCTGGGCCTGAACCGCCCGGTGGATCCTGATCATACCGGTATAAATTAGAATTTTTGAACTCCCTCATTATGTGACAATCTTTCAAAAGATGTGTGGCAGGGGCCTCCTTGGTTCCATGCTTCGGGCAGGGCTGGTTTAACAAATGCTCCAGATTCATGCCGCGCTGGGGCGGTTTAGCTTTGCGACGTTGCATATTTGTGTTAGCCACCAAATCTGAATTATCCACTTTACGCTTACTATTATTCCCATGGCCCCCTTGGTTGTGGTGCTGCCCTTTTGCACCGCCGTTCTTCTTTCCCTTCTCCGGTTTGTCCTCCTCTGAATCCGGATCCTTGGTATTATCTGAATCGGCATACTTATCTAAAGCAGCCATGAGTGTTGACATGTCGTTGCAATGATGTTTGAGGCTTCCCAACTTCTGTTTTGCTGGGCGGGGGAGACGGCGTACTAAGGCTGGCCACAGTGGGAGTAACATCACTAGTAACATCACACTTTTCAAGATAATTTTGCTTATGTGGCACATATTTAATGATGAGAGAGGTGATGGTGGTAACTTATCTAGTTATTGTAACATCACACATACCAAGACAATATGAGTCTATAGGCTAAGAAATGAACCATAACATGACAACACACATATGTTACTACCCGTTGTGGAGGTAGTAACATAGCATAGTAAAATGTGATGTTACTAGTCTAAGTTACTCCCCATTGTGACCAGTCTAAGCAAGCTTCTCCTTGTTCTGCGAGTTGATGGGACACATCAAAAGTACTCCAGTGTATAGAGCCTTGCCTCTAAGGTAGGCCCCACATGGTTTGCCTCTTTTTTAACATAACACGTCAAGTCGCAATTTGTTTGTTCACCCGTGGTAGACGATCCTCCCTCCACCAAGTGGACAACCAGTACATGGTCAAATTACCACGTGGGCTGCCTTTTCATACAGATATGAGCTCCACCGTGTACCCGCGCGGGTGTGGTTGGGAAAGAGACGGGAGTACGTGCGCCGTGCGTGCACCTCTTCTCTTTGTGCACATCCCCCACCTAAGTGGGTGTGTGTGAAAGATACAAACCTAGACAAATGGCTTGTGCGGAATAACTACTCTTCGTAAGCCATTGTAAGAGTGGACAAAATGGTGAAGGAGGAGATAGGGGAGCGGCGGAGGTGTGCGATTCTTGGCCAGCGTTTGGCCTCGTTTAAATAGTAGATTAATTAGACGGCAGACGGGAGGAGCTCGGCCGGTGTTGCATTTAATGTCGGCCCGGTCATGAACGGGCGTGTGTCCAGAGTGGGTTTCTTGGCTTCCACACGGGTGGGTTTCATGGAGGCGTTTTAATGCGGCAAGGAGGCGTGTTCAGCCGGGCGTGCAGCGAGTGGCGCCCTCGACTCTGATGTAGGACACCACGCCATTCTTCCACTGACGTGTGGGCTCTTTGGGTACATGGCCTGCATGCCAGTGACCCAACGCAGGCAGCGCACATCAAAGGAACCTTTGGTTGGCCAGGGCGGTCAGAAGTGGGCATTTCATAAACCGATGATTGTTCATTGAATGTGACATCATCCTTTTCATGTAGATAAGCCTACTATGTTGATAGCCCGTTCGATACGTTGTGATTCATAAAGACAGCTGCAAACATCAATGTTCTGCTTATCACAGATAAGATTGATTAATACCCGTAACAATCCATGTCCTTAACAAAGGGTGCATGCATGTATAGGTTGAGCGTGTGTCTTGCATCATGTGCTGTGTGCATGCAGGCGTGCGAGTGTTGCGTGCGTGCAAGGGTACGTTTCAATGTTGCATGCATGTGTGCATACGTGCGTGTGTTCCTGAGTGCATGTGTACGTGTCAGTGTTGCACTCCTGCATGCGTGCGTGTCTTGCGTGCGTGCATGTGTATGTGCAGGGTGAGGCTACACGTCAGTCAACTGACTTTTTCATCTCTGGTCATTAGATTTTCCAACCGTTGGATATGAAATCAAGGGCATGCAATTTATCATCAAACTCCACCCCCCCGAAACAGCTAGCCACCACCGGCCGAACCTCCGCCCGTGGCCGGCCTGCGCCGCCACGCCGCCCCGCCAGCCCTAAAACCACTCCCCACCACCGGTCTTCCGCCGCAC